>NW_027103850.1:822464-836801 GCF_902728285.1 Clytia hemisphaerica | reverse complement strand
TTTAACACCAAATGGCCTTTTTGAAATCTTTTCCTTACCTAAAAGTTCGTCTGAGTTTATGATAGACGTCCTCTTTTAAATTCAACCTCGTTTAAATTTCTCTAATTCGATACTATTGCCATACATGGTCATGATACGAATTCGTTTTTGATTGAAATAAATTTCAATGAGCTGATCTGAAAAAGGAATAGATGTGAATTATGGAATCTGTGTTTACATCTATCTACAGAAAAAAGAGGAAAAGAAAAAGAGACAAAGCAAAGTCGAGAAAGTGAGAGCAGCCGAAGCAAGCTGCGAGATCGCATTGGAAACCACAGAGGTATGTATACCTTAAACCTATTAATACCAGGCTTTTTTGAGTTTTGTATTACCGGGGGTGGGTACTCCTTCAAAGTGAACTTGTGACTTGTGTGAGGCATTCCATTCAAAATTTGCTTTTAAAATCTGTCTCAAAATTATGTGGACACTTTACTTTTTTAACATTTTCTCAGCACTCATTTATGCTATAATAAAAAGTTATATACCGTTAGTATTTCATTTTTTTAATTTTCATTTTTCTTCATTTTCTAATTTTTTCAAAATCATTAAGCCTATTAAAACATTCTCTTCAAAATTATTTTTCCAGCGGTATATAACTTTTTATTAAATGAGTGCTGAGAAAATGTTAAAAAAGTAAAGTGTCCACATAATTTTGAGACAGACTTTAATTTTATGCTAGGGAAGGGTTTACTAACTTTAAAGGAATGGTATGCTGACAAAGAAATTTTTCAAAGTGTCTTACTGGATACTCCTTTTCCAAAAAAAAAGTAAAATTGTAATCAGCTTCATTTTGAGCAAGTGGTACCAAGTTCTAAAACAATTGTACCTTTATTATTTGTAGTTACATGGAGGAACTCTTGGGGAATTGTATCAACCAAAGTGGGACAATTAACAATACAAAGTCAGCCAATGAGGTTTCAACTGAAGAAACAGAGGCAATTGCTAAATCAGCTATCGAAATGATGAAGAATAAATTCAGCCCGCAAGAACTTAAATACGGGAACATCAAAGGTACCAGTAGAATGAAGAAAATAAATGAGGCAACAATGACAAATATATATTGTTCCATTCGTGAAAAATTCAACCTCCGCCCTGACTTTGTGTTCCTGTGACCCATCAAAATAAGAATTGAGATAAAATTGAATGCACATAGAAAGAATATTAAAGTAATAACACCTGAAATTCCAAGTAAAAGCGTCAGTTCTTAAATTATATGGTGACTCAGTGATTGATCCATTATAGCTATTATTATTATTTTAAAAATCTGCTACTCCTATTTTCAACAGGTAATTACACGACTTCAGTAGAGACGTACAACCTGAAGGGATGCACACCATCAGTCGAGCAGTGATAAATTCAGGCATCTTCCATCGAGCAAGTCAAAGCAGCAGAAAAGGAGCTTTGTGGGAAAAAGTTGAGAAAGACCATACATTTGTGCTTTCTTGTAAGTATCACTAACTATTTAATTAACACATACGCTTCATGTCCTGTAATAATTTTAAGGCGGGTTGGAAAATGATGTCTTTTTATTTATAGCAGGTCAAAAATCTAAGATAATTATGAGTACCATGATAATAATTTGTTTGATAACAATTTTACAGTATACCCCTGGTTGTCAAAACGCAGGTTTGGAGCCCCCAAAACGTAGGTGTAGTTAAAATCAAATGTCCAGTGGTAATAGGGGGGGGGACTATGAACATATTTGTGTTTACCCTTAAATTTACGACCCAATGAATATAAAATTTATGATTTTTATGAAATATTTCAAGATTTCCGATATTGCAAAGTCCAAACTGATTCTTCTCTCTTATTTCAGTGCCATAGCAACTGGGTTATGCCACCCCCCAATAATTTTTTCAAAATTCTGCCCCCTCGCCTCGGGAAAAACCATGGTTAGCACTCGCGGTGTCACTAAACTTCAGCACCCCCCCCCCCCCAATATGAAAATGTTTCCTACCGCACTGTATTTATCTCAAAGTTTTTAGATAGTTTCCCCTCTTTGAATTTTTCTCCCACCAACTTAGGCATCGAATTACTTTGATCAAAGTAAAAGATTATTAAGAAGTTGTATTTCTGTATTTTTTCACTTTTTTTGTATACTGTTAACAACGTATCGATATTAACTCTACGGAATTCCCTAACACAAAGACAGAGACGCACATTGTTTTATTTCTTTGCATCTTTGTCAAATCTTTTCATGAAGAAATTCAACGAAGAAATGCTGAAATCAATTGAGGCACACTTTCATCAGTCCGTTACTTTGATGGAAAGGGACTTTCCAGCTGTGATCTTGAACTTCACGACACACTTTCTAAATCACTTCACCAACTCCATGCGACGGTTTGGACCTTTGTACTCCTCTTGGATGTACGCTTTCGAAAGATTCAACTCCTGGATAACATGAAGGTGCAACAACAAAGCATACATGGAAAGTAGCTTGATGGATATCTAGACAGATACCTTACAGGTCAGTAATTTCTAGAGAAATTGTTCCAATTGTTACAATAAAGACTTTCAAATTTTTCAGACTTTGGACAATGTAACTTTCAAAAAGTAAGGGATACTATACACTTTCTCGAAAATACCAAAAATCCCAGAAAGATCCAAACAATCTTAAAAATCCAAAAAGAAATATTTTTCGATCTCGCTTTTAAGCTTTAAGGAATTCGATTAATTGTTTACTTTGATTCTTCTTTTAGCTCTTCGATTGGGTCGTATTTTGCGAGCTAACAAAAAAATTTCCAGGTTTAGAGGATCCGGAAAATTCCATTTGCAAGAAGACGATACTTTTCAATGGTGAAGGAGAACCCCTCAGACGCTTGAAACGAAAGCGCCGCGTTCCAATAAATTTTTCTCAAGAAAAAATGACCTTGGTGGAGACAAATATAGAAAAACCAAAAAAGAAGTCATGTCCATCAACAAACTTGAGAAGTTGAACGAGTTTGGAGAAAACTATGTTTAAACGAAAGGAAGCTATTGCCCAATGCAAGGTACTTAAAAGAAAAAATGTTGGCCGCATCTAACCGCCAAATTTAGTTTCTTTTGCCATCCACGAAATTCTAATTATTGTATTCATCCTCCAAATGTATCCTTTTTCATACCATGGTTTTTTTTTAAGCCATCAGTCAAATTAGAATCCCGCCGAATTCAAAATTTTCCGCCATCTACCAAATTAAATTCCCTCCGTAAAAACCTTTTTGAGCATCTGCCAAATTTAATTTCCACAAAAATTTCCTTTCTTTAAGGTATGAAATTTGCCAGAGTGGAGGACATATTGGAAATTTTGACAACGACAGGCGAAAAAACAAATACATGGTGGAGTTGGTAGAGTTTGAAACTCAATTTGACCAAGAAACTGGTAACTCTTAATTCAAAGATTTTATCTCTTTCTCAATCTTACACTAAAAATTTTTCCTTTTGATTCGATATTATTGTTCGAGTATTTTGCTTATATCTTATGAGGATGGCACTATGTTTGGGAGAGTCCTGAAAACAATTCTAGAAATTCTGATGAACCACAGAAAATTCCACTAAATCACTTCATTCGAAGTCATTTAAGTTAAGGTTTCCATTTGAATTATGCTATTTCAATTCGTTTCTACAGGTATCAAATCTATCGAAGTAACGAACATTGGCAGTCAAAGTACGTTGGACTCCCCTGATAAAGTTGGTGAACGCTATTGACGACAACAAACTGTGGCTTTTGTCCGAAAAAGCCAATCTTGATTTCCCTTGGTTAGAGCACCACGTGAAACATTGAATCCGAACCTTAATACTTTAAGCAAAATTAAAACTTACCCATTCTGACAGATATGACACAAAAAGAACATCGCTTCGATAAAGGTAGCTCTCCTCCAATCTGAAAAGTATAACATAAGATTCCTGATGTGTAACCTAATTGTTTTTTCGCTGATTTTCGCGAAAAACCGCAAAAACTGATTATTACGTAATAATCGATGACGTCATTAAAACTAAAAATTGAATTTCTTATGAATGGTCTAATTGTCTAATTGTCTTCAAACTTTAAACAGATATGTATCTTACTAAAGTCGATCATTTGAAATAAAATTTTTTTCAAAATTTTGATGACGTCAGCAGAAATTAGTAAAAAACGAAAAATCCTATTTTCTGCTGCCAACACTCCAGTTTAATTATTATTATAGCTATTATTATTATTTTAAAAATCTGATACTCCTATTTTCAACAGGTAATTACACGACTTCAGTAGAGACGTACAACCTGAAGGGATGCACACCATCAGTCGAGCAGTGATGAACGTCATCCAGTATATCTCGCGACAAGTTCAGACATCTTCCATCGAGCAAGTCAAAGCAGTAGAAAAGGAGCTTCGTGGCAAAAAGACCATACATTTGTGCTTTCTTGTAAGTATCACTAACTATAAATAACACATACGCTTCATGTCCTGTAATAATTTTAAGGCGGGATGGAAAATGATGTCTTTTTATTTATAGCAGGTCAAAAATCTAAGATAATTATGAGTAACCTTGATACTTTTCCATAGGCGTAGAAAGGCTCTTGGAAGCTCGTGTTTATTTGGTTAATTTTCCACCAGAATATACTGGCTACAAGGGCAGTGTCTACACCAACACGAACATGGCTGGCAAGAGGTAAAGTTTTTCTTACAGTATATGGCCCCAAAACGTCAATCAAATTTAAAATTTCTCTCAAATCTAGAGGAAAGTTTTTGCTGCATGAAAAACTTTAACATCTCTACTGTATTTCCCGGAAGTTTTTTCCAAAATTTTCTATTTAACAATATTTTTCAATCGCTTAAAGATAGATTTACTCTCACCAATTTAACTCGATTTTATTTGAGCATAACACGATGGATATCTTCGGGTGTTACTTCGCTGAATGAAAAAGATTTATCTCCAGATATGGATTCAAAAATGCGAAGTATGCTAGGGTGGTTTTCGAACGGATCGACTTCGGGATTTTCAGAAAGACTAGATTCTGAAGTTTTTAGGTCACCGTAAGAAGCTATATTTACAAAATAGTCGTTAAAAGTTTGAGCTATAGTAGTCTCATCATCTATCAATTCATTAGGTTTATTTGAATCTTCAAGCAAGCAGATTTTTTCGTGATGTTGGACCTTCTTGGAAAAATATGGTTTTGCGGATTTCCAAAGGTTTTCTGATGTCCCTAAATCACGAAATACTTTCTTTTTGCTTTCCTATTCAAATTTACAATATATTTTTATGTTTACGACATAAATTTTTGTAGAAGGGGTTTCCGGTCTTATTAGCTTTATTTTTGTAGAATGAGCGAACCATGATTGCTTTTCGCACAGCTTCAGTTATGTGGGGCTTTTGATTTTCCCTGATGGTTCGCTTTTTCATTGGTGCATGAGCATCAAGAATATTTTCAAAGGTGTTGCTAAAGGATTCAAAATCTGGGAAATCACAATCGAGGTTTTGAGAAAGATCTGACCGGAGACACGCTTCATCAAATTTTCTAAAAGATCTATATTTTATAATCTTTGGAATAGCTTTTTTAAACTAGCTTTGAACATGCTGCAAATCAGATGATGGTAGTCACTGATTCCTGTTTCAAAGGACCCGGTATTTTTGAAGCAAAGAGGTCGATTTGTTAGAATTAGATCAATGCATCTACCCTTTTATGACTTAAAGCATGTTGGATTTTTCAATGAAAATGAGTCTAGAAAATTTGACATATTTTTATCAGATATCTCCTCATTAAAATCACCAAAAATTGAAAAAATTTTCATACGAAGCACCGTAATGATCGAAAACTTTGGTTAACTCCTCAAGAAAAGGCATAAGTTTTTGTAGTCTTGGATTTCGATAGATTGAAAGGATAAGCCATTTGGACTTTCTTAGATTTAATTCCAGTGTTAAGCATTCGATTCCTGGCGAGAGTAATTTATGACTGAGTTGACGAAGTGGGAGGTGGTCTTTGACATAAAGTAAAAGATCTCAACTGTTTTTTGGGAAATCGAGTCTTATTGGCTTTTTAAATCCTTCGACAAGAAGTTTAGATTCCGGAAAAAAGGAATCAAGCTTTGTCTCTGCGATGCATAGTATGTCTACGTTTGGTAAAATTATATTTTTAACGTCTTTTATTTCTTAAAGAGTTAATATTCAAAAAGGAGAATAAGATCCCTTTTTCTTTTTTCAAATGTTCCAAAGGATTGGAAAAGATTCTCTTACCATCGAGGTTTGGTCCTGGGTCGTGCAGTTCCCATCAGCAATTTATCATATTGAAGGTGAAGACGACCTTTATTTAGATGTTCACGAGGATCAATACCACTATTGTCCATATAACCAACATTGCATTCATTTCAAAATTTCATTTACTTCGACAACCTTTACATTGAGATTATCCCCTCTCGACACAATACCAGATACAACCACAATCGTATTTTCACTCGCACTGCGCACCGATGTCGCTAGTTCAATAATATTATCCGATATTTCTTCCGGCTCTTTGGATTTAAAATCGTTTGTTCCGCAATGTAGAATTAGTAATTATGTCAGGCTTTTGTTCTAGAGTCGGCTTTAGGTAGTGTTGCATGCAATTTGTTTTGGCGCCCGGAAACGTCTTGACAACCACTTTTTTGTCTTCGTTTGACAGTTTGTACCCTTTTACATGCTTTATCATTGAATCGCCGATTATTGCGACTACTTGTTTGTTGTTATTGCTATTTCTACTTTGTGTTTTATTTCCACGAGATTTACGTTTTGTTACGTTTTTATTTTGTGAAGGTGTATTATGCACTACTTTGAAATTTTATTGATTAGTATGTGTAATCACATGATATGGAGTGCAATTAATATATTAATTTTCCGAGTCGGAAAGGACAAGGGAAATTCGAAATAAAAAAATCACGAGTGCAATTTTCGAATTGTACAAGTTATTATGTGATTATGAGCTAATCGCACAATGGCTTTCACTACTTTTTCCCAGTTATAGGAAAGTAAATTACAGAAATTACACTGAAAGTTTTATACTTTTCACTTCTCTATATGTCTTTCTTTTATTGTTGTTTATAGATTTTCTTTCTCACAAAATGAATTTCGAATACAATAAAAAGGTTCGATGTAAAGAAAATGTAAGAAAAAACATTAAAATAAATTCAGTAAACATCGGCGCGGCATCGGAGAGTGTGATTAACGATTAATTGCTCTCTACAGGATGCAATTAACAATTAATTGCTCTCTTTGAGGGAGCACCAAATAAGAAAAAGTGTGATAAACAGACAGAACAAGAGTGGAAGTAAATGATTTTTATTCGTAATGTTCTTTCATTGTCCATTCTATGTTGTTCAAAATTGAAACACCCTTATTTAATTTATTTTTTATACTTTCTTCAGGTGACGAACAAGCAAGTCTAGACGCATTAGAAGAATTCTTTTGCAAAAAGGATGAGTTTTTTCGAATCACTCTTAAAAGAGCTGGGAAAGTTTGACGCATCCATGAGTCTCATGAATCATTGGATCAGAGTTCTCCAATACGTGTCTGACGAGCCAGCGGACGTTTTACACAAACTCCATAAAGACGCAGACTTGCCCAATTTCAGAAGAGATCCAACTTGGAAATCTTACATTAAAGACACGAAACAAAGTTACGCCGAATCGCAAAATCGCAATGTTGTTACCGACACTCCAGGCAAGCCGATCAAGAAATCGTTGAAACAACTTCACTCTGAAGACTTGAAAAAGAAAGCAGCCCGAAGAATTCTGCAGTCACCAGATACTACGGACACGGAAGCTCCACTTGAATCATCTCCAAATAAACAAAAGAAGAACAAGAAAAAAAAACGTAGTCACGTTGAAGAAGAAGACGATGAATGACTTATCAGTCTAAAAACTATATTTCCGTCATTAAGTGATATGAAAGTGTATCTATTCATACAATATGTTTTGATAAAATACAATTACTACGCTTTCATAATTTGTAACATATTTACAAGTGAAATAATGCTAAATATCACATATATCTTTACAAAATGCAATTATATTCTACTTTTCATTCATTTGTACAATCTTTCTTTCTCTAATCAAAATACGAGATATTTTCGAACGTTTTGTACATTTCGAACATTATTTCGAACGTCATTAAAAATAACGTTCGAAAGTTCTAAAAAGGCGCCATCTATCAAAAGTTTTCTAAAGAATCGAAAACAGGACATTCATTCTTAACACGAAGTAGATAAAAGCAACAAAATGAATTTGACTGTATTTCTTGATCATGTTGAGCAAACTGTTAACTTCACATTTTGGCAAGGTGATTTCATTCTAGACTTGACGTTTCCATTTGCCATTATTGATATTGATTTGGATCATGTATTTCAAATGTACGAAAATTTTGTGGACCACGTGGTGGAAGATATGATAATAAACAATTTAATTTTGGACAATTTTTTAGAAGACATGCCAATAGAACCCATTATAGTATCATTTTTTAAGGGACCTACCAAACCTAAAAAAGTTGGTCGAACAGCGACAAAAGCAAATAATGATATTGAATCTAACAACAAAACAGTAAGCTTCTTTATTACATTGTTTACATAACCTTTACTGACACGATCATTTGGTAAAATTCTATCCTTAATTTGCGTTTCTTTGTTATGAAATAGTTTTTTTAATTTGTTCACAAAGGGTAGAATAAATATTTCAAGAAAGTAATGAATTTTATAGGTTACCTTTTAAACGAAACAAAATAAAGCTTGATAAAATGGGCTTGAGCAAAATCATTGCCTCTTTTATCTGATTTGAGAGAATGGATTATAAAAGGTCATCTTATTTAGAATTCTAAAAAAAAACAAGGAGGCAGGGATTTGGATTTCCTACAACATTTTTGGGCTGAAATCTTTTATAAATCAATTAAAAAATCATTTCTCTGTATTATGGCCCACAAAGCAAGACCCTTTACTCCCCAGGCAGCCTATAGATTACTCTCTCAGACTCCCTAAAGGTTGGTTGAGCTACTTAAGCAAGGCAGAGCAGCAGTGGATTGGTAAAACAGTTTTTATCAATCGAGATAAAGAATTTCAAAATCAAAATCAACTCTGGTATCATCCACCACAAGAGAGTAATGCTGATGTGAAACCGGACCCAGAGAAATTCTTAATGCGCAGACTTTTTGTATGGTTCCCAAGGGCCCAACACAAGTTTGATTTTAAATGTGTATGTGGCAAAAGCCTTCACTCGAAGGGGATTCACAGTAGACTGAGAGTAGTGCTTGCTGTCAAAAGCTATTACAATATAGCAACTGAGTTCCTAGCCTGGAGATTCATGCTATGATTTCTTATTCTATAGATAGAATGGTATGGGCTGAGAGTTTCTCAGATCCTAATAACGGTTGAAAACATAGCCAATCAAATTTTGTTATTCTTTTACTGGTCACACTTTTCTAGAGAAAGCGCAACTTCCGAAATTTGGTTTTTATTTTAGTAAGTGAGGACAGCGCTAAATTCGAATCTCCCACTGTAAATATTTAAGGCAGATTTGTGCCTCACAGGTCATACCCGTCCTGTATACTTCAGATTATAAAAAAATACAGGACGGTTCTCCTGTCTACTGAGTTCCTAGCATGCATCTGTGGGAAGACCTTTTTATCAACAACTCAAGCATTAATTGATCAGCTACCAACACTAGCCTGGATATCCAGCCTGTAAACGTTTTTTTGATTTTGATATTTCTTATGTTTACGGTCTGGTTTACCTAGATCTTCTGCATTCTGATCTGAGGATGATTGTGCGGATATTCCGATTGGTAGGGTCCAAGCGAATCAGAGATCTGAATGGTGGAGCGCATATAAGAAATTATGCAAGCCGACTTGAAGTGTCCGCCTAAGTATTTGGATGTATCGCGCAGACGATCAGCAAGGCTGATTTGCAAATCTCCCTAATTTTTCTTCTTTGGAGCAAAAAACAATAAAATGCCTAATTAATTATCTCCCTTGGGTATGTTTGACCACGCATCCAAATGAAAATAACAATAATGGTAGGGAAGAAGTGAGAAGATCAAGACATGGGAATTTTTAGATGTTCGGGTTGTAGATAGATTGTAGATTAGATATCTTGTTTTAATTTTCTCAATGACTTGGTTGCATCAAGTAAAGAACTAAAGGTATATCTTTATTTTGCTTCCATTCTTCTTTACTGTTTGCTAATTTTGTAGTGTTGTTTTGGGTTGGAAGTTTTGTTTGTTTTGATAATTTTTTTTCTCCAAAATTCACTTTGCACTTTCTGTCTAACAGACTTTCCACCACACTGTCTATATTTATGGTCAAGGCTGCCATTCTAAATGATTTATCACTGCTGGGATACCATCTTGAAATTATGCATGTCATTATGTGCATATATTTATTTGGGGTACACCTGATTTCTAGGTGAACCAAGCTCTATAATTTTAGAACTTTGTCTGGCTGAGGTTAAACTTATTTTCTCTAAAATTTTGAGCTTGGATATCCAGGCTACTACCAAAACACATTCAAGAACAATTCCCTGCAGTTTTAACTTATCAATATGCAACTGACAAAAACGTCATTTCTCTGTTAAAGTCCAGAACTTTAGGGAATAGTGCGCGTGCACTTTAAAACACTTTGTTGGAAATGCATAGCAAAGAGTGGATGTGCAGAAGTATGGGTTATCTTGCTGCTTGTGAGGAATTCAAAGTAAAAATTAGTTTTTTCCCTCACCTGACCAAAGAATTGTCGTTTTGAAGAATGTCCAGTGTTAACAACTGTTCCAACATCCCCAATGGTTTATGGCAGCTTATGTTCGAGATGTTTGGTCAAGAGATGATGCTTCAAAGGCACAAATCACATCTGTGTTTGGGGACATCTTAAAGATTGATTCAACGAAGAAAATTTTGAAAAAGTTGGCGGGAGAAGCAAGAGGAACAGCTACTTGGGTCACCAATGTGTCTAATTAGTATGGCGGTGTCTTGCAGTCTGTCCTTACATCAACAGAATCAAATTATGGTTTACAAGAAATGGCCAATGGGTTAATGAGGAGATATGCTGATGCTAATATACCACATCCAAAGTTGCTTTACACTGACAGGGTTGCTGTAGTAATGACGATGAAACACGTTTTCACCGTCTTTTTTCAGAATGGGAGGAGATGTCAGTGCGTCTTGACATCTATCATTTTATGAGAAGGTTAGGCGAAGGGTGTACTTCAGAGAGTCTTCGCTTTATAATGTTTTCTTGGCCATTCTCTGCTTGTATTTTTAATGGTTGAAATCGATTACACCCAATTGATGACAGCCAAAAGAGAGGAGCTTCAGTTATCTGGTTTCTTACGCCTCTGATGATGCAGTTGAAAAAGCCATATCGTGAAGACCAAGGAGTAGAAGCCACCACGAAAAGCATTGAAGATCTTATCTTGGCTTACACAGGTGGACTGACAGTTTTGGGTGTTCCATTTGAAGGATGAAATTGCAACCATTTAATGAGCAAAATTTCACATACTATGCATTAAAACCCCCAAATATTTCTTTGTACACTCAAATTGGTACAAGCAAGAAGGGAAAGATGGATTTACCAAAGTACCGTGTGCAGAGGAAGTACTTCATTAGAGTCATTTCATCGTCACCTGCATCAGTTCATCCCAGGGAGAAGAGCAACGCTATCAATTTTCAGGCGTACCTATTGAAGGATTGGCACGCAGAATGTTTCGCGGATCGATGAAGCTGAGACTAAGATCTCAGAGATTTAAGGAGTTTTGATGCAAGATTGGTTACTGTTTAAAACCATCTTCACAATGAAGTGCTGGGAAGTCAAATCAATCAAAGGCCACCTAACAAAGCCACTGAGGAAAAAATTGGTATGGAAATCTTATTATCAAGCAGGAATGTTATTTATACTGTAGATGCAGGGATTGAAGAAGACCTGACCTTCTATCAGTACCTTTTGAGCGTCAGGCTGATGCTGTTACAGAGCAAGAGAGTGATTTTTACTGGTACATCTGATGAACAATCGAACGCTACAGATTCCCAAAGGCACTCCTGGATGGAATATTGTGGATCAAATTGCCCAGTTATTGCCCAGAATTTGTCAACTTTTTTTATCTTTTCTTTCAATTTCAATTTCTAAAGAATCGAAAACAAAACATTCATTCTTAACACGAAGTAGATAAAAGCAACAAAATGAATTTGGCTGTATTTCTTGATCATGTTGAGCAAACTGTTAACTTCACATTTTTTCAAGGTGATTTCATTCTAGACTTGACGTTTCCATTTGCCATTATTGATATTGATTTGGATCATATATTTCAAATGTACGAAAATTTTGTGGACCACGTGGTGGAAGATATGATAATAAACAATTTAATTTTGGACAATTTTTTAGAAGACATGCCAATAGAACCCATTATAATATCATTTTTTAAGCGACAAAAGCAAATAATGATATTGAATCTAACAACAAAACAGTAAGCTTCTTTATTGCGAAGCTAATATACATGAGCGAAGCAGTTTTGCTATAGTGTGCATGTACCTTTAAATTCTATATAACCAGGGGAGCGCAAGACGAAAACGAAAATTTAGTTCCCATCTTTTAAATGTGGATTAAGTATTCAGATCCCGGTTGTTTTCGTCCAGGTAAGAGGCGTTACAATATCGGTTTGGTAGATTGTATTTAGGTTGGCTTCGTCCAGAAAAAGAACCACTCTACGGCGCCGAAAATCTCCGAGTCAGGGCAACTTCCATAAAAGATATTCCGTTGTTCCCGTACATTTTTAGCTTCTTTACTCCCGCTCCATATCAGAAAGCTGATTGGTTCGGAAAACCAGGGCGCGGTCGAAGCGTTCAAATATCAGAAAGCTGATTGGTTCGAAAAACCAGCGCCCGGTCAAAGCGTTAAAAAAACTCTCTATCTGCGCTCTCATGGTGCTCCCTTTTAAGAAGTCGCTGCATTGACTCGAGCATTGAAAACACAGACACTTTCGAACCTTCGAATCTTTCCAATTTCGAATGTTTACTTTTTTGTGAGAAATAAAAATGAAACGTTGAATGTTTTGAAAAAGTTGAAGAGGTGTAAGATGTTGGTTGAAAAGAAGAAGCTGAAACTGTAGCAAAGAGAAAGAACAGAAGAAAGAAGATGGAAATTTTTATTGTTTCATCTGGTTTCATTGACAAGACAGGCTCAACAGAGTTGTTGTGTCATTTCCAGAAAAGGAAAGCTGAAAAATGACCTGCATACGTGGTGAAAAAACCTTTTTTGCAAAACAAATATAACTATAACAGAGTGAGCAAGAACATAAACTTGGCCTTTTTGCATGCTTTGAAATGGGGACGAACATATTCAAGTTATGGATAATCTGGAAGAATTTATCCCTCCTCTTATTCAGTGGAAATAAGAACTGATTGTTTGTCGTTGTTCTTGAAATCTTGACTTGGCTGCTCGAAAATATGTGGGCTCTGGTGGCTTGCTGTTATAAATATGCATTTGATGGCCAGGATAAAGTAACTATTGAGGAAACATATGATTGTAAAAAGGATTTTAGAATTGGCTGGAAATGAAAATGACTTGTAAAATATCGAAATATGTGTCCATGAACAAATCTTGACAGTTATCAAAACATGATATTATGGATATTTATGATGTACTTTTAACTGTTTTAAATTTCTGTGCTACAGCTGATAAAATTATTTTAATGTGAAGAGTTTGCTCCTAAATCAATGGTAAGACTTTCAAACATTTGTCTCCAGCAGATTTAAGATTAAAAACCCTATAGGCTTCACCACTTTGGAAAATACAGCCATTATAAAAATGTTGAGGTTTTTTTCTTGATTGTTGAAGCAAACCCTGGTTGAAGGAATTGTAAGAATCTTCTTAAATTTTAGTTCTTTTTCTCTGGTTTATCTTTATATTTATCTTTAGGATTTTATACCACACTAAATAGTTTTATTATAATTATAGAACTTAAACTTTTAAATTTTTGTGTATAGATAATGATGTAACTTGATACAATATTTCTAACTCGTAACTGGGTATGGTTATTAAAGATTAAATTCCTCAGTACAGTATTTCACATCCCTGTCTCAATAGACCGACTGGTGTTTAAACCTGATAGTCCTTTACCTCGAGGATTTTTTTGTTTTGATTGGGTTTTGGTTGTATGCAAGGGACTCTAAAATAAAGACTAGATTTGATATCAACATTTACATGTAAAAATCTTCGAAACCATGAATACTAAAATCGAATCACCAATCATTTACTGAGGAAAGTCTGTCTACCCTGGAATTCTAACAAATAAAAAACTTTTATGCAGGGGATTCGAATGTTGTTTTTATTTGAAACATTC
>NW_027103850.1:786549-822195 GCF_902728285.1 Clytia hemisphaerica | reverse complement strand
CTATCTTTTTGCTTGCAACTTGCGAATTTAGTGACCTGCCTCGATCGCTTCGCAACTTTTATATATATACGGCTTGTTTTTCTAAAAATCGTTTTGTTTCTCAAAATTGTTTCTCACCCTTAGAGAGACTACTTTGAAATTTCCTGATTTTCGCAACCCTTAGAGAGACTTCGGAAGGTAAATGAATTTGATGATAAAATCGTTTTAAAGGGCAGATATAAACGGCAGCGTGAGGGGAAGTCGGAGTCGGGACCAAAAAGGAAATTTACTAAGTAATATTTTCTGCGGTATTCACACCCCTGTCTGTTTTTCTATGCTAGTTGTGCCAACATTGGCAAAACAAAAGCTATGGACACAGTTTCCCTTTTTTAAGGATTGATAAATATTTTGTATGTTTCCCGAAGCTCTTTTATTTTCTTTTATATGGCTGTGTAACATCCTCTGTTTTTAAACCTCTCTTTGATATTTTATCAAGTTCAGCCTCGTTATTCTAGTTTTATATTCCGTTCCCCGTTCCGTTTATCTATAAAAATTGAAATATCTCAAGAACACTGGAATAGCATGATCCTTTTTTGTTTGTAAAAAGTTTTTACTTAAATACAAATAAATCAGTGAGCGGAATTATGTTTTTAAAAATAAGTCTGCCGGTGCTCTGATCCTCGTCTAGGTGAGGCCTATCCTCTTGCACGGGAAGGCATCTGTCTGTCTGTCTAAAAACGGATTGAAAAATGAATACATACTTTTTGATTATTTTGCTGGTCTACCTACGGGCTTGGGTTTTTATTGAATTGACGTCATAAAGCGTTGCAGACGAAATAGACTAGGTTCTAGTCGTGTTTAAGAGTCAAAAACGTCAATAATCAATAAAGCGTCAGAAATGAAAAAGAAAACACGCAGTATTCCAGGCTTGAACTCGCAAGCAAATTGACGTTAGATGGCGGATCGTCCTAGTCGTGTTTTCTTTTTTTATTTCTGACGTTTTATTGATTATTGACGTTTTTGACTCTTAACACGACTAGAACCTATTCTAAGACGGAAACCGTTCTAGGACAGGCTAGATTTCGGCTCGTGTCATTCTGACTCGTTACGATTGGTTCAGGTTTTTAAAAACACCGAAGAATATCTAATTATAAATAAATTAGGGGCGGCTCAAAGACAGGAAATGAGGGAGGAGTCTTCGTGAGAGTTCACGAGAGTGCTTCATATTTCGGTTAATTCGTTTATCTATTTTAAATTCAAATCACCTGTCAGCTTTTCATTTTTGATGTACCTTATTAAGGGGATTAAGATTCGCAAGTTTTTTCGAAAATTGGCGAAATTTAATCCCTGCGATGAAAATTGATCCTTTGCTAGTTTTTTTTTCAAAAAATCTCAAAAACCCCTATAAAATTGAAATTCCCGTCAATTGAATTGAATTGAAGTCCCGTCAAAATTTGATTATTTCTGAAAATATTGTCTTGCGAAAATTAATCCCCTTAAGATTAGACTGCATCTGGCTGAACTTTGCTTTCTGATGATTTTTGATGACACTGAGTTCAGTAGAGTGATGGAGATTACGACGAAATCGCCATTTTGGCCAAAATTTCCTAAAAGCAAAAAAAACTACTTGGGGTTGAAAAATGAGATTTAGAAAGAAAACCAACATAAACTAAACATTAACAATATTTTACATTGAAAGAAAGTCATTACTCCGTCATCCCTCCATCCATAGTTTACCTTACAAAACACCACCTTACGGACCAACTGGGCTGATTGAAAATCAAGATGGCACCCAATAGCTTCAGGCCACTTATCAGCGTCATCCAGTCTATTAAAAGGCTCTAAGTGGCTACCTTGAAATTGAAAAGACAATATCGTGAATTGGGCAGAACAAAATAAAAAATTTTGAAAAAAGGAAAGAAAATGAAGAATAAAAACAGGAAAAGCCAACTCATCAGATAATACAGAGACTTGTCTGTATCTGTATTATACTCAACTTGAAGCAAATTAAATATTTTTTAACTCCGTGTTTGGATTGGGATTATGCATGTGAACAAAAAGCTTTTCCCTGCTTTGCCTTTCTGGAAATATCATGATAACAGGGCCGGCGAATCAATTTTGAAAGTGGAGGGGCCAAATAGTAAGTGTCTAAGGAGGCGCCACCATGGTTGGCGCAATTTTTTTTTCTTAGCAAAAAAGTGGGGGGGGCCATGGCCCCCCCCCCCCCGGCCCCCCCAGTTTCGCCGGCCCTGGATAATAAGTAATGGGAGGCGAAACCATTTTATTTCATCTCAGTCAAAACTGAGATCCACCCCTGGATGTTGTTCTTCTTTATGAGTGGTTAGTACTAGAAAAATCATTAAACGATCGTTCTAAAAGTAATCACTCATAAGAAACCTTATAAGAATGAGATCAGGCCGTTTCGAGTCCTGGGCCATTACTGTTGGGTATAAACGAGGGGGGGGGGGTACGCTAAATTAATTTTGTAGAATCTTTTTCAAAAAAGCTGCTTGTCCGCGTTTCTTGTAACAAAAATACCTTGCAAACTGTTTAAAATCGTAAATCAATTGCGTTACTCCAGCAACATATAATTCCGATTTGTGATTGACATGATGTTTCTGTTTCTTTTTAATATGACAATGGCTAAAAAGTGGGAACATAGGAAAGTATATAAAGATCTGTCTATTTATCATTAAGGAAGCGTAAAGAAAGTTACAAACCGCCCCACTGGAAGAAATTGGCAAAAAATTCGTTCCTAGTGGAAAAGTGACTCTTAAGCTTTGTCCCCGCGAAAATAATGAAATAATCAAATCCTCACTGCAAAATGTCATTCTATTTTATCAATCTCCAATGAATTTTAATACAATATATTTTAAATCCTCATCCATAGAAAAGTGAGCATGTTCATCCCCATCGAGTTTCAGCATATCATTATATCCCCACTGGCTAGAAAAATCCCACCGGGTTGTGAGAAGGGGTGTCCAATTTGAACTTCTACTAAAACTTTCTATGGTTCAAACTTTTTTCGGGTCCCCCTTTTTTCATTCTTGGCAGTGAAGTAAAAAGCCCGGAGGGTTAGAAGGGTTAGAATTCTTTGTATTTTCCAAGGAAAATGAGTAGTTATTCTTTGTATTTTCAAAGGAAAATAACGTAGGGTTCTTTGTATTTTCAAAGGAAAATGATGTAAGTTATTCTTTGTATCTTCCAAGGTAAATAAAGTAAACATTCTTTGTATTTTTAAAGGAAAAGAGGTAGTTATTCTTTGTTTTTTTCCAAGGTAAATAAAGTAAACATTCTTTGTATTTTCAAAGGAAAAGGTAAATAAAGTAAACATTCTTTGTATTTTCCAAGATAAATAAAGTAAACATTCTTTGTATTTCCGAAGGAAAAGAGGTAGTTATTATTTGTATTTTCCAAGGTAAATAAAGTAAACATTCTTTGTATTTCCGAAGGAAAAGAGGTAGTTATTATTTGTATTTTCCAAGGTAAATAAAGTAAATATTCTTTGTATTTCCAAAGGAAAAGAGGTAGTTATTCTTTGTATTTACCAAGGTAAATAGAGTGAACATTCTTTGTATTTCCAAAGGAAAAAGGTAGTTATTCTTTGTATTTTCCAAGGTAAATAGAGTAAACATTCTTTGTATTTCCAAAGGAAAAGAGGTAGTTATTCTTTGTATTTTCCAAGGTAAATAGAGTAAACATTCTTTGTAATTCCAAAGGAAAAGAGGTAGTTATTCTTTGTATTTTCCAAGGTAAATATTATCAATACCCATGGACAAAACATCCTGATTTCTCCCCCATGGACAAACAAGGACCCTTCTCCAACCCCTGGACAAATGACACGACCGACCCATGGACATTTTCTCCAACGTTCTCTCCCCCATGGACAACACATATGTTCTCTCCCCCATGGACAACACATATGTTCTCTCTCCCCCATGGACAACACATATGTTCTCTCCCCCATGGACAACTTCTTCCCATGGAAAACAGAAAACAGCAGGGGATGGAAAATGGAAAACAGGAAAACAACATGTCCTCTGCAACATGTCATGTCCTCGGGTCTAAGGTCTCCAGGTCTCCCCATGGACAACCATGTCCTCATGTTCTCCCCATGGACATATCACCCAACACCCCTAGGACAAATAGTCTAATTCAACCCATGGACAGCAAAAAATATACCCTTGGACAAATGGTATTTACCCCCTGGACAAATGATATCTACCCCTTGGACAATTGTTTTCTACCCCATGGACAAAGCGAGTCATGAACCCCCTGGACATTATATCCTCCACCCCCCATGTACGGACTTTTTCTGGAAGAGCCCAATTCACTCTGGGTGATTCAACTCAACCATCTATTGAAGAGAAAAAAGAATAAATATACTGGATATAAAAGTTTTAAACAAACGGAAGAAAATATGTGAAAACAACTATTCCTCTCTTCTGATACGTGATGATGGGAGAACACAATGGTGGGATAATCTCTTCAAACATATCCAAGAGTAAATTTGTGATCCAAGCAACAGTAAACTTTCACTATGATTCTCACTGTATTGATAAAATCAATAAAGGGTTCCATAAAGTTTTGTGTACTTTAAAAGTCACATTGAAAATTCTTTTAAATTAATTATCCCTGAAGAGATATAATTCTTTAAAGTGTTTGTTAACAATTCCAATCTAAAAAGTTTTATTTTGTTTTATCAATTTCCAAATAATTGGAAAATTTAAAAATCCAATAAATATTTTCATGGACCAATAAAATAAAATTTCTTCCAGGCAATCAATCCTCGGAAAGGCAAACTACATTTTTAAAAGGCAGTGTTAAAGATTCCAAACTGATATGAATAAAATTCACATTTTTTTGTCTCATTCAAGCTGAGATTACCTTTTTTTCTGCAGCTAACTTTCTTGGAAGTACTCCAGATACAGGTTTCTCCACATCTATAAAAATATGGTGTGAATTGGTGTTAAAAAAATAACTTTTTTTTTTTTGGTCTAATGTCTTTGTAAGAAGACTATGAGAATAGAATAAACTAGCTGTGTACGCAGTGTCGTACACTGAAAATAACTTTTTCAGACCCTCTTAACACAAAACTGAGTTCCCTTAAAGTAGAAAAGTTGAGAGTGTAAAGAAATATTCGAAAATTTAATCACGCAAAAAGAAACGCAGGAAGGTAAAAAAAGTTAAGAAAAACAAATGAAAATATAAATTTCCAGGGAAAAGTTTAGAACTTTTCATGTCATTCAAATTCAAATTCCCACCATTTATGTTTTGAAAAAAAGAGAATAATTTGCTATTTAAAAAAAGAAGACATTTTAACATCAAAACGAAGTGACGTTATCATTTGAAAATGAAGGCGCACAGACAGACAGAGCCCTAGATATTAAAATATTATAGACTTACCAATGAAGTAACCATCTTGTATCACTTTCTCGAGCCTATCGATTTCTTCTTCGTATTCATTCATTTTCAATTTCATCTCACTCATTGTTTCATTCTTGACAGCACATCCATGACAAGATTTTCTTTAATAGGCTGTTTTAACTGGGCCTTTTGGAGAAATTCGATTGTTCGTGGGTTGGGTAGATACTTGGTGACCCATTAGATGGCAATTGTTGATTGGTTCTAGTAGAACTACAAGATGATTGAAAATTGGTTCTGGTAGGGGTGGTTGGCTCACATGGATTATTCAAAAAATTTGTACGTGGAACTTTACCTCCTTTGGTAGGATAACCTTTAGCGTTCGCGCCTGGAGAAGTGGCGATGGTATTGTCATTCCTTTGTAAAACCTCCCTGGTATTGTTCATTAATTGATGTTCATATATCTCTGAGCCAGATAATGAAGCATCACCAGCATCGTCATCAACGTCACCAACAGGGAAAAAAGGAGAGGAGCCTGCTGTGTTTTCCAATTCTTGCATGAAGCGGTTCTCTTTCTCTTGGATCTGTCTCAGTCTTTCTTCTTCTTCTAACTTATCCTTGGCCTTCTCCTCTTTTTTTGAGTTTGATAGAGCTTCAGTTGATTGATTTCCTTACTTGAGTCTTTTGTCTTATTTGCTTTTGTCGATGGCTTTACAACTGAATCAGGTTCTGTAGACAGAGACTTTTTCGCTTTTGAAATGTTCGTTGGTGTTTTTTTTTTTTCTTCAAAATTTGTTTTTGTGCTTTGCTTTAAAACTGAATTAGGTTCTGTTGAATTCTGAGAGGTTTTCCTTTTGGAAATGTTTGTTGGTGTTGTCTTATTATTTTCTGCACCATCATCAAAAGCTTCGCCAAAGTTTTTTGGTTTTTTTCTGCCTCTTTTGTTTCCCATCAGGCAAGGAGAACGCATTTGCTGGAAGACTCAATATGCCAAACGTCTTTTGTGCCATTGCTTTGGTATCTAAAATGTAGGAAAATTCAATACTTTAAACTCAAATATTTAGATGCATATCTAAGTACCGTAAGGTTACCTTAATGTTGTTAACTCTGGGGCTGGCCTTAAAAAATTGTTTGTTTGTCGTCACCCGGCCAACCCTATTCCAAACCTGCCAACCCAAAAAATTTTATTCCTAACTTGGAAAAGAAAATTTAATTGTGTTCGATAAAATGAAACAGACAGAAACTCAAACTCGCTTCATAAATCAATAAAATAATTTTTTCTCCGAACGACCGACCCTCTTCCTTCAACCGATTGGCTGTTCATACGAATTGTAATTCCTTATGCCTAAATTTCCTATTCTTTCAGGCCAAAATCACACAAATAACCTTTGTCATTTTTGGCTCTAAAATATGGGTTGGTCAGTTGGCAATAAAAATGTCGGAAAAATACACAACTGGCCATGGCCATTGGTCAGGCGGCAACAATCATCCAGCGCGCAGTCTGCAGTTTGTTTATTGCTACATGTGAAGCAGCAGAATTCCTTATGCATGCGCTCTTAAATACAAAAAATCTTTGAAAAAGTGCAAGAGAAATCATAGCCTGGATATCCAGGCTGTAAATTATTTCACAGTCTAGTTTTAGATATTTTATGTTCTGATTTACAGCCTGGTCTCCCTAGAGCGATTTGCATTCTCATAAGAGAATGCATATGCCAGCTGCGCTGATTGGGTCAGGATGGAACGAATCAGGAACAGGATTCAAAGAGCGCGCATGTGGAATTATGCAAGAAGACGTGGACAGACGTACTAATAATAAAGAAGGTTAAATTATGGAGAAAGTAATACCGATGTGAGGCCGCGCTCTTTACTTTCCAAATCTAAATTCTTTTAAAGATAAAAGTATTTTCTGTTCGATTCGAGATGGCTCAAGCACAACTGGACCAAGCTAATGCTGCAGAAAAGAAAAGTAAGGCATTCATTTTCACTTTTTTTATCTTTTGAAACCCATTACAGACAGGCTCTCTAGAATGTTTAAATAATTCTATAAAAATCCAGAGTTACAGAACTTGTATTTCTTGTCAGAGTTTAGTTTTGGATATGAGCTTTTCATAAGCAAGTGTTAAAGGATGATGAAGCAGAAAAAATAGGGAATTTTCGAATTTATTTGCTATTGCTGCTCAATAATTAGAATTTAATCTTTCAATCGCATGTATGTGGTCTCAACAGGGGTAATATTATCCCAGGGGGGGGGGGGTACTTGGGCAAGATGGGTTAAGGGGATGCTCCCCTGGTCAGGGTATATACCTTTTTTAACCTCTCACGAGTCCCAGATAGGGTCGCAAAAACACCAAAATAGAAAAATCAGTCCCTCGTAGGGTGCCTATTTTTGGAAAATTTGGGGAAAAAGTAGAAAATTTGAGAAAATTTTGGAATTTCAGTCCCATTCAGGGTCACTTTTTTCGCAAATTTCGAGTTCCAAGTAGGGTTCATTTTTCGAACCTCAGTGGAGCACCCCCGTCGGTCGACAAGGGTAGTACCCCCCTATATGTCATTTGTGATTACGTAAAGTGGAATAAATCTTTTCCTGGCCTTAGAGGAAGTGTAATAATTTACGTGGGACAGTAGATATCGGAAATATAGTGGGAAAAATTAAACAAACTGAAGTAGAAAGGTTGTCTTTAAATAAAGTCCTCTTCAAGCCCTACTACTGTTAGTTGGTCTAATATGTCAACATACTTCATCTAATTCCCAAACCCTTCTTTCTTTAGAGATAGGAAGAATAAAAAGAAGCAACTAAATTTGCAACTAAATTCTTTGCTTAGCGGTAAAAAAAACATTTTGTTGACCTTCATATTCTGAAAAAAAAATGATCAAAATTAGATGAGGTATGTCGGTGTTAGACCAACTTCAAGTATACATTGTTAGTGTTGTATGATATAATTTCAAAATCAACTGTTATGCAAATCCAAAACAGCCTTAGGCTTAGTTGACCAAAGACTGTGTTGTTATTTTAAATTGTATAGTTTAATTATCATCAATGAATGAAATAGCAATAACCTATGATAGTTGTAAGTGCCTTTTCTGTACAAAAGTGGTCAATGAGTACAAAAGACTTCTCAAAATAAGAATGATGTGCAAAGTCAAAGTTACAAATTTGGAAAAAAGACCTATAATATTGAAGTTAAGGCCTAAAGTGACAAATAATAAGACCTAAAACTGGGCTTCAGTCAAAAGTTATTGGTTTCTACAAAAGAAGAGTATTCAAGCAGGTATCTGAGAAATTTGCAGCGAAAAAAGTGGTACGTGAAGGACTTCTGTAAAATTTTGTATGGATACATTAATGAAGCTAGGGAGTTTATCACCATTTCCCTAACACCGGGGCTCAAGGAATGTTCATTGTAAGGGAAGCCAGTTCAGTGAAAATTTCATACTACCTATAATCGGTTACGTTTGTGTTATTGATTTCTATGGTTAGCTGAGTGATAAAAAATTGTTCCAAGACAAATCGCCTAGACTTACTATGATATGTACAAATTCATTCTACACATAATAGCAATTATTGTGATTTTGAGGTAAAGAAAGATGGATATGAAATTGATAGCTCATCAATTCTAACTAAGTTAGACAAAATAGATACAATGCAGACCAGACTGGACAGAACTGGATCAGATAATAACTGTATCTTGATTTATTCAATGATTTTAAAAATACCATCTCAAAAACAATTAGCAATCAATCTTAACATGCTAGAAAAAGTTATGGTTCGGTTAAATTCTTTGCTGATTCTCAAAGATAGATAAGCATAGATAGCAATTACTGATATTCCCTCCATCTGAAAAAGTGGTGATTTCAATAAAATTTAAACATAAATTCATTAGCATAACTATAAAAAGTAATTAAATAATTTAAAAGAATTTTTGATGGTAGGTAGAGGTTAATTTCATTCCACTAAAAGTATTTGCATTAAAACAAAAGTATGTAAATAAAAAAAGTATTTGATATAATATAACTGAGTTAATTTTGATTAGTTTGGGAACACTCAAAAGAAAACACAAAGAATATGTGAAGTGGCAGGAAGTGGTGAAGTCTCCAACATGTTGAAAAAGGAGTGATGATTTATGCATTGTTTCATGTACTAAAATTTATAAATGCCTTTTCATTGTTTTTAAGGACAATCAACATATGATCTCTTGCAAGAATATTGTTCAAGCATAACAGGCTTTCAGCTGAGGAAAAAACAGCTTGAAGGAATTGAAAGCATTCTCACAGGAAGAGACACTTTATGCATCCTTCCTACAAACTATGGAAAAAGTGTAATTTTCCAACTGATGCCATTGGTTTTTAAGAAATTTAAACCTGATATTCTGAAACCAACTGTTCTGGTTATCTCACCAATTCTCAGTTTGATCGAGTCTACCGTTAGATCCTGCAATGAACAAAAAGAATATGGACTCAAGGTAGTAGCCTTAGATTCGCAGAAGTACAAAAGCATATCGAAGGGAGATTTCAATGTTATTGTTGGTACACCAGAGGCTTACATACAGCAAAGGTGATGGCGGGAAATGTTGTCAATGGCATTTTTTGTCAAAAATGTAGTTTGTTTGGTAGTGGATGAAGCCCATAAGGTCACCTGGGGGGAAGCATCAGGCAAGCAAGTTCCATTTCGAGAAAGCTTCTCGCAAATAAACGAGCTGCGTTCTGTTTGTAAGATAAATCTGCCTGTGTTAGCATTATCTGCAACTGTCGATGTTGACATTACAAAGTTTATAAAAGCTAGCTGCAACTTGTCATTGTCGTTAAACATTATTTCTGAATGTGTGGACAGGCAGAATCTGTGCCTGCATGTAGTGAATTTGGAGACAAAGTCTGTTGCATGTTTTGATTGGATGTTGAGTGGGTTGAAAGAGCATGGTGAAAGTTTTCCTAAAGTCATCATATATTGTCGCTCCATTTTGGGAATATGCTTTTTGATTGATGAGTTTGTTGCTCGTGGGATTTTAACACGTTTGGTCAACAAATACATGAAAACCTTCATTTCACCAAGTTTTGAAAGTGAGAAAAAGAAGGCACTAGAATCTCTTCTTGCTGATTCATCAATACGAGTTGTTCTTGCAACTAGCGCATTGGGTTGTGGGGTCAATGCTAAGGATGTTGAATATATTATCCATTATGGTCCTGCCTATGATACCGTTGACTACGTCCAACAAATTGGGAGAGGTGGACGTATAACAAGTACTTCCTCTATACCGGTTATGTGCCATGCTGTTTTGTACACATATCCTGGCTGTAAAGGTGGTGGTCATATTTCCAAAAGAATGCAGAATTACATTAATAATGCAAGTGAGAGATGTCTGAGAGTGGAGTTATTTTCTCCGTTGAATCCAGTCAACACTGATATTGAGCCCTCATCCCCTGCTCATGCTTGTTGCAGCTACTGTGCCGAAGATTGTGAATGTGATAGTGACAGAAACAGTTTGTGCTCCAAGAGTGATAGTTTTATTTTTATCCCTCAAAAGACTGAACAACCAGTAAGCAAACTTACATTTTTTCGAGACGTTGATGCAGACCAAGCTGATCTGGTTAGAGAACTGCTTGTCGATTTTGCAAAGAAAGCAACTTCTGAAGTAGCTACAATTCTTCCTAACGAAGCAGTCTCAGGAGTGACAACACACACAATAAATAGCATCATTGCAAACCTACATCTAATCACATCGATGGAGACTATTTTTAACGAAACAACTGTTGTTAGCAAAAGATTGGCTCATCAGATCCTTGTGATAGTCTATGAGATTTTTTATGACATTGAAGATCCTGGTGTGTATACCCAACAAGAAGAAAACTTTGCCTTGACAATAAATAATTTGACACTGCCATCAGAAGGCGAAGAGACTGACCATTGTAGTGATGAAGACTTCTTTTGTCTGGATGATTGACTTTAAACAAATATCAAAATAAAAATCTTGTAATTAATACCACTATTGTGTTAGCTTGAGTACCGTTCTGCTCTAATCATTTGATTGTATTATACAGAACGTTTCATTTCTATTGTCCATGAGGAATCGTCAATGCCAACGAAACGAGTTATTTTATTTTTTCTGAACTGTGCATTTAAGGTGATTTCAAGTGTTCCCATGTTACAAAAATGCAACTTATACATTCCTCAAGTGAGTTAGGGTATGTAGTCCTGCTCACTTTTAAAATACTAAACATGGCTTGAAAGGAGCACTACATGATGTACTTTAGGCGTACAAACTTTCGCAAGCATTAACTTTCGCGAATCAAGACGTAAAATTGAGAATTTTCACTTGAAAAAATGGCTTAGAGGGACAAATACTTCTTGGATTGGCTTGAAACATTTGCCCTTTGATTTATTAGTCTTTTAGCAGGCTGAGAAGTGCCATAAAAGTTACATTTTATTTAAAGTTTGAAGTTTTACAGATTTTCTATTTTGTCAAGAATATTTCGCAAACATAAACTTTTGCAAATTGCCCTTCCTAGAATTTTTAAAAACATTTACTGTCGCGCAAAGGGCCAAAATTCGCGAAAATCGCCTAAGACCGCAAAATTAAAGTTCCCGCGAAATTTCTTCCCTTAAGGTAGTTTCTTTAAGACTCTAGATTAGTTTTTCTAACAGCAATGAAGTTGATCTACATCCTGTGGTGCTGCTTTCAAGCTATGTTTGGCATTTTGAAAGTGAGAAGAACTGCAACACTTTTACTTTGGACATATGCTAAGTAACTGAAGTCTCCTACCTAAAGTTAAACTTGAAATTGTGTATTCGTCCAACACTCACTGTCCACATTTTCTTCTCAGCAAACAAAATTGTATCAATGTATAAAACAACACATTATCAATACAAAATGGTATAATAATATTGATATATAATTTTTATCTTTGTTTTATTAAAGTCGGAGACTATTTCCTAAATATTATTATATTAATACATAACTGTATAAGACAACACAAAGACACCTTAGTTTGATATTTCATTCAGTCCTTGGAAGTTTCCAATACTGGTGTAGCAGCTCCATTATCAAGGCCTTCTGGTTGTACAAGTTCTTTACTATCAGCCATCCACACACGTTCATATTTTTGTTCGTATTCTTTGATCCATGTGTTTATCTGGTCATAATCCAAGCCATTTGTCACGTTTGAGTTAAAGTATGGAAAGCTTTCATAGCAACGACTCGTGGTTTCTGTCAAGACAGTGGCTTTGATAAATTCTTCTGCAAGCTTCTTAACATCCTCTTTAGTTGAGCGCTTTTTTCTACCTGACCTTGGGGTTGCACTAGCTAGGCTTTCTTCAGTGTTTGTTATCAGCTTCCGAACGTTATTCATTGTTTTTGCTACTGTGTCTGCTGTATCCTTATTAAGATTACAACGTAGACGCCGGAATGCCTCTTTTAAGAAACCGTTAAGATGTTCCATGTGGAGATCCATTGGGATGTTGTGACCTGCATAACCTGTGACAAGAGAAATACGTAATGAAAATGACTGAGCTAGAGAAGTCAAATGGAACAATGGACTGTCAATACGTAAGTTAAAAATTGTCACTGCATGTAAGTATACCTTTGGTATTAACAAAACGATTCCATATCAAACTGAATGCACGCTCTGGCTTGTGGTTCATCTCAGTAAACAACTTCAGCAAACCAAAACTATACTTGGTATGATTGTAGTTTTTGAAGTAAAGCAAGGCAATTTTGTAGCATTCCATCAATCGTTCACCGTCGCCTAAACAAAAACAGATAATGCATCTTTATGATATTATTGTCACACTTGATAGTTTTATCCAAAAGCTTGTTTGACTTGTCAAATGATCAAAAGTGGAGATAGCAATCTGAATATTTACCTTCCTTGATACTATCATTGATGTTCCTCAACAACATATTCAGCGTGAATAGGGCCTTCTGATAACCAAGAACATGATCCTCATTAGAATCCACGTCCATTAAGATGGTCTTCTCTGTAACTTTTCTGTCAACATAAAATTCATATTACTACTACATAATCCAGTTTTCATTCAAATGAAATGGAAAATTTCTACTTCAGTTTTTACACCTTACATCTGAGAAGGAAAAGGGCCCTACAAAAATGACCTGAGCAATATTTACAAAATTAGATATTAATTCAGATTACTTTACCCCTCTGCATAATACTGAAAACTTTTTGAATAAAAATACTTTTCAAAAGAAGAAGCTTTATACAGCTCTATATGTTCAGAAACTGAATTATTTTATACCTTTTAAATCCGTGCGTCTTAACCTCGTGTTGGCTGCGGGCTTTTTCAAGTGTGAATACAAAATCACACCCTTCTTTGTGTTTATGACAGAGGAAGATTTTATTGACAATCCTATCACGTTTTGGATTTAACTTCGCACCATTTGCAGAGAAAATAACCAAATACCTAGGAAATGACAAGAAATGATAAAAAAATAGCCTGGGTGCATTGGTGTTATAGAGCTGAGCTTTTTTTAATGTCTTGCATACAAATTCTATAATATAGTCTACTTTAGGGAAAGAAACTGTCTTGTAAATATGACTCGATAAGTATTCTGCTTTCCTTTTAAGTTTTTCCACCTTCCACATCCTTGCACTTTAAATTTCCTGGGAAGACTCTACCCATGCACATAATATTCTCTTACCTTTCGAGTATGCTGTTAATGTGTCCGTAGAGCCAATCCAGCTTACTTTGATTATCATCTGTGTCTTTGACTTCTTTTGGAATCGGGTCATCTAGAATGGGAAAAAATGATTCATTTTAAGCCTAAAACTTATTTTAAATAGCAGGAGACAAAGGCTAAATTTTATTCCACTTTTTCAGGTTTGTTGGTTACTGGTCAGGAATTAACAATCAAGCAATTCAACATACCACCATAATCTTGCATACCAAAGTATGACATTGTCATCGCTACAATTTGCCCATTCAGTTCTGTGTCGGAGTAGTCTTTGAATGCATTGAAGTTTTTGTGTGGACCTTTTTTGGCATTGCTGGCCTTTAAAACATTCATTGACCATGTAGAAGTTCCAAATTCTGAAGCAGATTCTTTCTTAAAGATTTGTTCTTTAACCTTGAATAGAAAGAAAGGTATTATGAGATTTCTAATTTTAATCTCTGATTTTAATCTATTACAGTGCATACATTGTTTGTAACATTTTACACAAAAGGTTGACGATAACGATCTCTTTCTCACCTCATACAGGGTTTTCACCAAGTGCCAATCGGCAAAAGCAGTCTGAACACCTTCTAAACGATCGTACGATGTCGTCCCAGTCAAGAATGCTTTCAAGATGTTGAACATCCTTTCTTCAGTCAGTTGGTCACCAACCACTTTGATAGGTATGATGACTTCTTTATCCCCGGATTCGTTTGTCTTCGTAGGTGTGTAGCTAAATCGTTAATTAATCACAAAAGAAGTTAATATTGAATATAAATAGTCTTCAGCCGGCAATATGCAAAAGTTTATTCCCAATTATTGTTCGACTTACTTTTTCTGTATTTCCTTGGCTATTTCGGCGATACCTGCATTTGTTGACTCGTCTTCAAAAATTACCCCTAACGGTATCTAGAAAATCAGATAGTATAACTTACATATCATGTTAAAATTATGAAGTTGTTTGACTCAACATGATGTTTCCAGCGAGAAGTAACAATTTTCAAAATTAAAGTAATCCCAGGTTTGAATGAAAACTTACAACTGTTGATTTCTCCTTCATTTTCTCTGACAATGGGTGCTTGATGTGCCTTCGTACTATTTTAGAAAACATCTTGAAGGCTGGCAGATAGTCGACAAGCACACGCGC
Organism: Clytia hemisphaerica; assembly: GCF_902728285.1. Lineage (NCBI taxonomy): Eukaryota > Metazoa > Cnidaria > Hydrozoa > Leptothecata > Clytiidae > Clytia > Clytia hemisphaerica. Next base: position 807,048 of record NW_027103850.1, on the reverse strand, counting down.
GAACAAGATCTTATAGTTCGCTATCATTACATTATTTGTGTGTATCGAAGGTAGCAGCTTCATTTCTTTATATTCTTCTGGTGTCCTAAAATCTAAAATTGAACCATTTCTCACAGCTCATCTGAAATTCAAGCATATACTCGTTACATACGACGGCCTCAAAATTGTCTTTGACATAAGTTCTTAATTCTTTTATAGTTGGATCATTTGAAGTAAATGTATAAAGTGTCCAACCCCCGTTTATATCACACTCTTGACATAAAATGAATGACGATCTTAAAAAGTATACAGTAATTCCCTTTCTATTTCAGATTCGATTTCGTAACGAATTCTTGACTTACCATCTGATGGTAATGCACGCTGAAAGACGGCCATCGTATGAAACCAGTGATAGCTGTTGTTTCCATGCTGTATCGTTTGATCACGAGCTTGTATGGTCCCATCTACGTTATCACCACCAATCTAAGGTTAGTCAACATTATAAAAAATTTTCAAGCGTTTTAACATCCTGTCAAATAGCTTGGCCTTTCTTTTTGAAAGGTGCACTGTTACATAGGGACTATAATACTCTTTATTTTACGTAACATAGGTCATAAGCTCGAAAAAATCCACCTACGTCAGGTTTTTCTTTCAAAACATCTATTGACTGTCCTTCCTCTACTTTTTTCTTCCAGGCAACTACCTCTGCGTCGTGGTCGATGGCAAATTTTTTGTTCTTCCTGTTCGCGGTGGGATAGGCGTTCGTAAAGCCCATTTTATTGAACCAGCTGAAAGATGCTTTCTTTGCACCCGCGGCCATCATCAGCTGGTCGTTTCTGTGGGTCACAACATTAGCCCTATTCAAACCGTATCTTGCTTTGAAGATAATTGAATAACACTGCAGTCGCATAGCACTGTAATCCCGTCCACTTGTAGGCGTTTGACCCATACTGGCACGTAAGGCAGCACCCAAGATAGGACATAGTCCATCTATTTCACCGCACAAAACATCATCCCTCAGATTGACTATATCCTCCACCGATGCATGTGTTATTTTTGATACTGCCCGAACCCGACGAATTTCTTGGAGACAGCACTTTTGTATTTCGCCAACCAACGTTTCCGACGACACCTAATTTGAGAATGTTATTAAACCGGAACATCGTCGAGAATTTTATATATTTTAATTAAAGGGCTCGTACTTTCGCAATGCGAATGGATACTTTAATTAACAGGATTATCCTAATACACATTTTTTTATATGCAACCGAGTTGCTCAAGCCCTGGAAATGGCCAAATCTTGGCTTATCAACCATAGCCCTGAAACTAAGTACGACCTGAAAAGCAACCAAGAGTTCATAGTTTGCCTAAATTGGCAACAAAATGCGTAACAGAGATATCATATTAATTATCTAATTTGAGGTACTTTGGGCATAAGAAGGGGTAAAGAGTGAAAATTTTGGGAGTCGTCAAGCAACTTTAGCTGAAAATCCGTGAGTAACTTTTGGGCCGAAATCCTGAAAACCGAATGCCATGAGCCCTGAGCCAAATATTGCCTAAGGTACGGGTGCGTTAATGGGACTATTCTTTATACAATATACTTAATACACTGTATTATTTAACTTTTTTTGTATTGTAGCTCTTTTTTTTCTTGTAAATAGTGCTTTTAATTGTAACAAACGCATTAAAACAAAACTTGCTTCTCTCATTTTCATTTTCGTGTACAAAAAGTTACTCTTCTTTAACAATTGTGTACTTTATATCATTTTTCCTTAATTTGGGCTGGAACTTCGGTGATGGGTTAATTAGTCTTAATACTTACCTCCTGAACAAAGATCCTTTTTGGCGGTCTTTCATCTTCCAACAAATTAATGTTTCCCCATTCCTCCCATTTTTGAACCACATTTTCTATCACCTTGATGCCCTTGTGACACCTAGCACAAATTGATCCATCGCCATTGGCGTGTCCTTTCCTCTTCAATGGCACGATTTTGAATTTCGCCAGCCATGATAGAATACTACCATCCTGTTCAATATCAGGAAATAATTTCCAACACTTTACACTCCTTGCCTTTTTACCTGTCTTCTCATTGATAGTATATTTGATTCCACAAAGGTGGCATCTGGGTTGAAGATTTAAAGACTCAGACATCTTTCTCTCAATTCATTTTACACTGACACAACACGTGTGTGATTTTGGACAGTCATTTTATTGGGAGACTCATAATTTTGTATTGGGCTGTCCTTTCATATTTCATTGTTTAGAATGTGAGGTAGGCAAAGGTTTCTTTCACGATTAAGTCCCCGGGGATAGAATCTTCATGTTCAGCGACCCGTTTTAAATTTATCACCCGAGATGGAGTGCGTTTTTTTTTTGGAAGGACTTCACGAAGAAGCGCGTATTTATTGTTTTTAATAAAGAAAAAAACTGTGTTCTTTCTCTCTCTAGCATACAATGAAGATTTTAATGGCATTTTCCCTAGGGTACGTTTGACCATGATTTGATAATAATGGTAGACGAAGAAGTGATTACAGTTTTATTATGTTTCTGTTGAAGTGCTTGTAGAGGCGAATCATGCTTGCTTTTGAAGTTTAAAGAGGTCTTTTATTTTGATTTTTGAATTGCATTCACATTGATTGACGCTGTGCTTCCTGCTTTTACATAGAAAGAAGTGCCAACTTTAATGGAGATGGAGGTATTATTTATTATTTGTTTCTCTGGGTCCAAATCATTGATTGCTAAATATAAAAAAGTAGAGTTTTACAGCACTTTTGCCTGAAAAAGTCTTCCTTTATAATTTTCCCACCACAGTGTCTATAAAAAATATCTGAAGCTGCCATTTCTGATGGCTACAGCATAGCAATGCTACCATTTTCGATTATGTGCATAATTGAAAATAATCAAAATAATTTATATCACATGGCCAAGCCTGCACCCTTACAGACTGCAACAGACTGTTCTAGGGAGACCAAGCTCTATAATTTAAGAACTTTGTATGTTGAGGTAAATTTTGTTTTTTCTTAAATTTTGAGCTTGGATATCCAGGCTAGAGAAATCATTTTAAACGGCCAATGGTTATTTTTACATTTTTCTACTCTGTGCCATTTTAGGAGGAAACTTATGAACGAAATTTCATATTTCATGGATTATCCCTTTTAGAAAGATTTCGTCTACCAAACTTGAAACTTCAAGTGAATCTATATAGGTAAAAGCTTAAAAAGATCATCCTTATATTTACCATGACCCTGTGAACTTTTCCTTGCCAGAGTTCATTACCATGCTGGTGAGAAACGTTACAATCCTTCTCTAATCCATTCGGTGCAATAAGTTTATTCTCAGCAATCATGCTAACTCTCTCATCATTCCATATGATTACAACGTGCCTATACTTCATATTTTAATAAGAAATTTGAGTCAAATTGAGAAGATAAAAATACAGCGGTTCCCTTTTCCCTCTTGCTCGTGAAGCTGCGAAAGAAATGGATGGAAACAAAGTGGAAAGGATAAGAATGTCCATAAATAAAATAGAGACCGATAATTCCAAAGAGTTTAGCCCTAATGTTTTTATTATTTCCCGGTCTGTAGTTTATTCGACTTTTACAATGCATAATAAAAAGTAAAGACTATTTTAGTGTTATTTAGGATAGTCTTAAATTGCACATAGAAAAATATTTAATAAATTTGTCAGCAAAAATTTACTGTTTAATTAACTATTGCTTTAAAATTTGTATAAAACTTAAAATAAATGAATATTTTTTGGTCTTTGTTTTATACGTTTTTCAAATTTGTATGGATCGGATCGGTGATATTTAATTTCTAAAATGGTATCCTTTGCTACACGTAATTTTTTCCGAATTTGAACCAGACTACTTATCTTATAGACTCTTATAGGTGTGGAAAGACTTTTGCCGTTTGTTATACTTTACACTTAGTTATACTTTTTGAAGGAATGGATGATTCAAATGATGTTGGTGATACTGGTAATAGTGATAAAACTACCAGAAAGCGCGGTCCTTATCTTCAATACTTCCATTCAAATTCTGATAATAATAAGATTCCACGACGTACTATTGGAAAAATAAAGAAAATGAAAACCATGTTGCTCGTTCTCAACATCAACAAGATACACCCATGCAAGTACCACCAGGAACTGACGATGATGATAGCCATGATGTTGCTGTAGTTGATAGAGTAGATTATAATCTGCTGGACAATGAAGAAATTTATGAGTAAGTAAGTAAGTATTTATTTGCCTTTTTAACACATCTGAAAATGATACAAGAGGCGGAATCAACAAAATAAAAAGGAAGGAGACCGCCTTATAGCTAATCAAAAAAAGATGCGACCACCTAAGTGCCGAAAAAATTGAAGCAATAAAAAATAGAATAAATGTTTGCTTTCTTGGTTGGGGAGGGGGTGTGCTCAGTATTCCCCAATACAGTGAGTGAAGGCAAGAGATTTAATGAAATCACAATCAGATGAGCTCAAGGTTATATCAGGGTATGACACTTTTTATTTGACGTCAGTTAGTCAACACGCATTTTGTGTAGTTCTTCAAAAATGGTTGAAATTTAGCAAAATCAAAAACATGAACGAAAAAACCGACAAAAAGCAAGAAAAACAACCATTTGAAGAAGCTAAACAAAACCAAACATGCACTCCCACCTCCTGCTCAGATGATGATGACCAAAACCGTCTAAAATGCCGAAAATGCCACCGCATGGTACACTACGAGTGCACACAATTACCGCTTTATCAGCTGCAAATTTTTGCCAACACTTATAACGAACAATATCTATGTCAGAATTGCGTGCGGATAACACGATCTCTAATGAGTAAAATAGGTGAGAACTCGTATCATATGATGCAGAGGGAGATTGAGAAGAAGGACGACGTCATTAAAAAGCTCAAAAACCAGCTAGCCAAGAACCGCAGCCTTAAGAACGATATCGAAAACATCTTAACCAATAAGATGGCTGACTTTGAAATAAAAATGCCTTCAGCAGATTATAAAAGAAGAAATAAAGCAAACGACGAATTACATAGAAAAAACATCAGAAAAACATACGCTGAAATAACTAAGAAACACAAGGATAATTTCAAATCAGCAGTGAGAGAACACCAACAAGAAAACAAGAATGAAGAAAGAGACATCGAATCAAGAAAACGAAATATTATTATACATGGAATGGTGGAATTAGAGGTAGACAACAAAGAGGAACAACAGGAACAAGACAAAATAGATATTGAAGGTATACTAGGTAACATTGGCGTCCAAGATATCAAACCGTCCCACCATCATCGCATTGGACAAAGCCGAAAAGGGCTACATTGGCGTCCAATCAAGTTGATGTTAAAAAGTATAGAGGAAAAAGAACGGATAATGCAAAATCTGCATAAGCTGAAACGATTCAATGAAATTGGTGGCTTTAGCATCACAGACGACTTCACCATCAACGAAAGAAAAATTATTAAAGATATGTGCCAAAAGGCGAATAAAATGAATTTAAAAAATGATGATTTCGTTTGGCATGTAAGAGGAAGCCCTAGAACAAACCTTCGCCTAGTTCGAAAACCTAGGACAAAGACCAAAACAACGTCTTCTCTTCTGTCCATATCTTCTGACGACTGGACGACAGATGAAGAATTAGACAATTTATAAATCTAAAATTATTTCGTAGAGGTCGATAGACCTGTGAAATATAATTCTATGAATAAAATGATCGCTGTAAACAATTCCATTGTATGTATGCAGTAAATGATTTGTTACCAAAAGTTATAGTGTTAAAGGAAGGAACAAAAAGAAGTTTCAATTTTGCTCCCCTGGTACCTTTATTATCATCACCATCAGCATCAAGCTGATTGCAGGAGATCGAAAGTTAATCTGTTGTTCAAGAATTTGTGAACGAAAAGAAATATTAAGGCAATCTGACAAGGTTGAAGATTTTGAGAATTTTAAGATCTGATAAAAGTGGAGAAGAAGGGCATTGAGAGTTATTAAAGGTCATGAGACGTAAGGCTTTCTTTTGAAGAATAAAGATAGGTTTTGATTTAGTATTATCAGTGAGACCCCATAGTTGGCAACCATATTGTAAATGAGAATGGAAAAGAGCATATAGTAGATATTAACATAGTCCGTATAGAATACCCTGGTCTGGAAGCCTATTGTTCGGACTTTTTGTTCTCGGAAAAGACGATCACGTGATCAAAAACTGAGCAAAATAAATTGGAAATGGTAGCCGCGCAGTGAAATTCCTGTCTGTTTCAGAGGGGAATCCAGAGAGGAGAAGGCATTATGCCTGGTAAAAACTGTTATATTCCAGGCTGTACTGTTTCTGAAACAGAAAAACACAAAGGCATAAAGCTTTATACTATCACAACAAGAAAGGATCAGTTTTATTTCAAGTGGAGAGATGATATACTTGCTGTGGTGAAAAGATATCGTGTTTTTGATGATGTATTCACTAGAAGAATAAAAAAAGGACGTGCATTCCTGTGTGACCTACATTACAAACCAGAAGATTATGAGACATTAAGTAAGTATAGTTGAAACAATTATACTCGTATTTTCGATAGTCTGACAATTTTTAAAGAATTAAAAAAACACTCCATTTTGTATGAAATATCCTGGACTTCACTTTGTTATGAGGATAAGAGAGGCACGTAGAGAGGCTAGCTACAAAAAACGCAATACTTGAAAAATTTATAAATTTTAGAACATGTAGATTTTTTCGGAATTGTACATTGTTTTCTTTTTCATTTTTCAGAAACTGGAAAAGTTGTTCTCAAACTTGGAGCAATTCCATCACAAAACCTCCCAAGAAAAAGCATTGAAAGTAAAACTCCCGCACCACGACGTCCAATTGTAAGAAACGTACTACAAGAACCAGCATCTAAAATCAAACCCATCTACTCCAGTATTGATCAATTGAGGAAAAAAACACAAAATCTCAAGGTTACATGGTTGGGTTCAAACTCACAATGTCAATGAAAACTCTGTACATTTTGAATGCCATTCTAGCAACATCTAATATCAAAATATGACATTATTATCAATCAATCTCTTGAATTTGACTGTTTGTGTTTTGGCTGGGCTTTACCAGATGATAACATTTTATACAGAACATTCAAAAGAAATGTCAGACAAACATCAGTTTCAAACTTACTTAAATTTATTGAAAACAATTTGAATATTTGCAGAGGACTAAGCACATCAGAATACCCAAATTCCAAGACTGTAAATCATGTTATACCGTTGATACGAGACTTTACTAAAGTTGTTCCAGGATCTTCAAATGAATTAGGAACTTATCGTAGAGCACCTGGGTGCTTTGTGCTTCAATGCGATTCTGATAGTTTGTGTTGTGAATGTCAGAAAACTATTACAAAATCCAAACAGCAAGAAAGCCGTATCTTGAAAAACATTTCCACACCAGCTATAAAGAATGCACCGTTGTCTGCAACCCACGGAAGAAAAATCGAGCTTGCTCTGATTGAAGAAAGAAAGAAAAACAAATCTTTGCTTAAAGAAAGAATAGACAATGAGATTGCTCAAAAGTCTCTCAAAATTGACAAAGCCATTTCTAATGACCTCACTACAATAATGAACAATAATAAAGAAAACATGACACCTTTCATGCAGCTTTTCTGGGATCAACAAGTTGAGGCATCTAAGAAAGCTGCCATGATGTACCATCCCATGGTGATCAGATTCTGTCTATCTATTGCATCCAAGTCTGCATCAGCTTATGATGAGCTGCGCTCCTCTGGCATCCTTAGGTTACCAAGTCGCAGGACCTTACGAGACTATAGGAATGCCATTACACCCCAAACTGGGTTTAACCCAAAAGTAGTTGAAAAGTTAAAGAAAAGAACTAAAAGCTTTAAAGGGTATCAGAAATATATCTCACTGGCATTTGATGAAATGAAAATTCAAGAAAACTTGGTGTTTAACAAGTACACAGGAGAATTGGTTGGGTTTGTTGACTTGGGAGACCCAGAACTTAACTATTCATGTTTTGAGGAAGCTGACAAAATTGCTTCCCATATGTTGGCATTCTATTTGAGAGGGATTGCAACAGATTTGAAATTTGCTTTCTCATATTTCACCACTTCCAACATCAAGGCTTCTCAACTCATGCCCATATTTTGGGAAGCTGTGGCAATTTTAGAACTTACGTGTGAACTTGCTGTGATTTCTACTGTATCAGATGGTGCCTCACCCAACAGAAAGTTTTATGAAATGCACAAATCCATAGATAAATTAGATGCCCATGATGAAGACACAGAGGAGGAGGACGGGGAAGATCCAGATAAGGACTCTCTTCAACCTATCGTTGTTTACAAGACTGTGAACTTGTTTGCACCTTACCGTTTCCTTTGGTTTTTCTCAGATGCCCCCCATCTTACGAAGACAATCAGGAATTGCATATACCAGTCAAGTAAGCATTTTTTTATTATTGTCTGGTCAATTATTTACAAAAAAAACAGAAGTTACATCCAGCATTGAACTACAATGAACTAAAAAGGCCAAAAACTTTAAAACTCTGAAATACCCTTGCTCCACTTTATAGGTATAAAAAAATTAAAAACTCTTTTCTTTTTGTATTTTTCAGGAGAGGATGGTCAAAGGCTGCTTTGGAATGATGGCAATAACATATTATGGTACCATTTTGTTAAATCGTAAAGCACGACACAGACAACCCTTTGAAATTACTTCCTAAACTCACATTATCTCACATTAATCTAACGCCTTATTCAAAGATGAACGTACGTTTAGCTGTCCAAACTCTCAGTGCAAGTACGGCTCGTATTCTTAGAAATGATTTTCCAATTGGCACGACTGAAACATCAAATTTGTGTAGCATGGTTAACAAATTTTTTGATTGCCTGAATGTCAGAAGTGAAGATGAATGTGTATTCGAAATCAATGAAAATTGTGCACCGTTCAGGGTATTAAATGATGTCAGGCTGAAATGGCTCAAAAACGATTTTTTGAAGTACCTTCTAAAATAGAAGGAAAGTATTGAAAACCGACCTGGTCAGTTCTCAGACACCCAAAAGGACAAAATGTTTCTATCTCATCAAACCTACAAAGGAATTATAATAACTGTCAAATCAACTATCGAAATTGTTAAATATCTCATCAAGTTTGGAAAAATGTATGTCTTGACAGAATGTTTTAACCAGGACTTGCTCGAAGAGTATTTCGGAACACAAAGAAGTCTAGGTCACCGAAATGATAACCCCACCGGACACCAGTTCAGTTATCAAGCAAATGCTATTGATATGTCAATGTCAGTAAAACAATTAGAAGGTTGCAACACAGACAGCCGTCGTAAAAAGTCCAAAAGGTCTTGGAGTGAAGTAGACCATCAACCCTTAGATAAAAAAAAACAGGAAATGGTATATATTGATTTTTAAAACGTTGTTTTTTGTTCATATTTTGAGAATATTTCTGAGATTTTGAGGAATTCTACTTATATTATTATTGGATACCTTAATCGTGCAAATTTTCACAGGAATTAATTTTCACGGTTTTTTAAAAAATTGAAAAAAATGCATTTCACCCGGAACTAATTTTCTCGGTTTTGGCCATTTCACTTTCCGAGAGCTTTTGGAAGAATTTTCAAAAAATCATATTTCGCAGGTACTAATTTGTGCCAGTTAGCCAAAACCGTGGAAAGCGGTAATTAGGTAGCTAGGTAATTAGTATCCGCAGAGATTACTACAATAATATTATCAATGGCATCTATAGGCATAACATGTTTTTTTTGTTTTGTTACACTACATTATTTGTACAGTAGTATATCAATTTATCAGAATTTTCAGTTTGAATTTTATTACAAACAGTGAACGTATTTTTGCCTCACTTTGATTCACCTTAGTGGAAAATTGTATTTCGCCGTAACCTATTTTCACGGTTTAGATATTTTTCAGAGGAATTTCATTCTTTCATTCAAAAATTTTTCTTTAAAATGAAATGATTTTTGGCAAAAAACTGTGAAAAGAGTGGAAATTTATTTGTTTCATTAAAAGGTACAATGTCATGTTTTGGGAATTTTCCCAGGACTTATTTTTTTTCCAGCATTTACTCTATTTATATCACATTTTGAGAAATATCATAAGGAAATTGAATTTTTGGGGTCTTAATCTTACTTTATAAATTTTAGAGGCTTGACACAGAAATTAGTTTCAGAAAAAAGTTACCATCCAAATTATACCATTTGAAAAAATTATAAAAATATTATTGAGCTTGGAAACAGGACAGGTGCAAAAGCTGAAGAAAATCAGTTTCAAAGAATTTAATTTGCCTTCAACCTAAATATTTTGAAATTCCCCAAGGCTAGAATTAATGAAGCTAGATAGTCAAACAAAACATTTTCTCAATTGATAGGAACTATGCTACAATAAGGGTTTCTTTTTTAATAGTATTAGTATTTATATGTTTATCAACTATATCATTATTCTGAAAACCTTTGATAGCTATAAATAAATATAATATTTACAGTATACAACAATATCCTAAAATATCAACAAAATATCAACTGAGTTCTGTAAAAATAATATGATACAAATAGTAAAAACTAGCTTATAAAATGAAAAAAATCAAGTATTTGTGTTCATTTTTTTTCACTAGCATCATTTTTAGTTTGTTGTTGATCTTTCGAGTTTTTCAACAATTTTCTTAGTCCTTTTTCTTTGGTCTTGGCTTTTTGCTCAACACGATATTTGTCAATAATATCTCTAGCTGTAGAAAATGCTCTTACCCTTAGGTAAAGGGAAATTAGTTTTTCCAACAAGCTATAACGTGTCTCTTTACTTAATTCGAAGCTGCATTTAGTAAGAATATTATTGTAAGCTCCATTTATGTCAATATTCTTTATGAGATTAGAAGTCATTTTTTTTGTTTCGATCCTTCTAAAGTGTCCTATATTGGTTTCGATTCGAAAATGTTCCTCGACTGTTCTAAAAATATATTCTGCTTGTTTATTTACGGCTGTTAAACCACCTCTCGTTAAAGTTTTTATCAATTTCTGATCATCGAAATCTTTAGTTGTCATACTATTGAGAGCTGCAATCATTGCCTGACTTTGTGGGGTTTTATAGTTCCTATGATTTTTGATTTTCCTAAGGGTTTTCTTTACTACATAACCAGCCAGGTATTGAAGTGAACCCAATTCCTTTGCACTAATCTCTAAAGGTTTGTTAGTAGGTCCTGCAGCTGGGCGTTTGAAGAATGATAGTACCTTATCACCAACTCGTTTAGCCAATAAAGTACTGTAGGGTTTTCTAGACTTGGAAAATACAAATTAGCTTTGTAGACAATCTTCGAATAATAATCTTGATAGTATTTTTCAGCATCATCGCCTGATAATTTCACAATAGCTTCTTTGATCAACGTCTGTAAACCATCTTCGTCAATAGGGCAACGATTGAATTCATTATCGTTCGAGTTATTATCAGAATTTTCATCCTTTTGCTTGTGCTTTGAGTTAAAATGGCGAGTGAGACCGCCTTTACTCTTGCATATCTTTGTACAGTGAGTGCACTTGAATTTTCCAACTGTAATAATCTGAAAAAAGAAAAAAAAAACTCGACTTAAAATAAACTCAGTTTCCTTGGAAACCCAGTCAAAAAGTACATGTACTCTTAGGTTCCAAATAAACGGGGGGGTTCGAATAAACGGGGGGGGGGGTTGGAAAATTTTCTAGATTTTAATAAACGGGGGGGCCTAATTGCCGGGGGGGGTTGGAAATTGTACTTCTGAAACCCAAAAATAAGGTAAAAATAGGCTAAAATCAGGCTATTTAGAGCAAAATAAGAGGCCTTCCCCTTGACAGCTGAAAATATTCTTAGAGATTAATAAACGGGGGGGGGTCCTAATAAGGTCCGGGGGGTTGGAAATTTTTCGAAAAATTAACAAGCGGGGGGGGGGGCGTTTATTTGGAACCTAAGAGTAATTTCTTAGAAAAAGTTTAGACCCAACACAATTTTTTTCTCAAAAATGATATTCTGAGAAATGTAAATATAGAATGAAACTCTCATTAAATTAGAATAGAAGTTTAAACAAAAAGACAAAGAGAAAAAGAAAAGAGAATTATGATCAAATTTCACTCACTCAATTATATGAACAGTGTGTGAGGAAAACACAAAATAAAAGTTTTGTTATAAAAATTATATAAAAATGTCCTCACTTCGTTTGTTTCTTCTGTTATTACTTCATCAAGATGTTCATCAAGAATGTCTTCATCTAGAATTTCAGAGAGATCTTCATCCAGGAAGTTGAAAATTATTTCAAGAGACTCCCCACTAACAAAATCTTTTTGAAAAGCAGCCATTTTTCGTTCAAAGTTTTTTTCCCGCCTGATGTTTTGCTCAGTTTTTGATCACGTGACATTGCTTTGATTCTCTTTCGAGTTCAGACGGAGAACAATAGAAAAGAACAATAGGCTTCCAGACCGGGGTTTTCTATACGGACTATGATATTAACAATGGTTTTTGTTGAAACATAGTGCCTGAGCTTCGATATAATACCATTGGCTCGTGCAAGTTTTGATGACAGAAAGGTGGCGTGAGCTTTCCAGTTGAGGTGAGAGCCAATCAATATACCTACATATTTGATATGAGAGCTTTGAAAGATTTTCTTACCTCCGATTTTAAGGAAAGGATTGAAAGCAAGAGTTTGACGATGGTGTCAAATTCTGTTTTCCCAGCATTAAGGGATTTAGTTGGCTTTCAACCAGGTTTGGATAACATGAGATCAGATTGTGGTTGTTTTCTGCCCACCATGCTGAAGCTCTAAAGGGATGGGTGAAAACATACAATTTGAAGAATATGCAATCTCGAAATCGTAAGGACCGCGTTCGTCTAAAAGGACTGGGGATGAGAACAAAGTTGCGTGATTGTGTTTATGAATAGGGCGCCGTATCAGTTTTTTACTTTCTGGCGCACAACAAGATTCGCAGGAGGACTATTTTCCTCAGATGTATAATTTTCAAGTGCCTTCAGAGGTTTATCGTGCACGTAAGAAAAATATGAACAGCTGTTATCAGGTTAGGTTTGGAGGGATCTGAAGTCACGATTGACTCTGTTGCATAAAGATAGAAGATCAGGATTAAAATGCAAGAGGTGAGTATCATCAGCAAAATGGGAAGTATCACTTGAAAAAATGGCATTGTGGAGATCGTTAATGTAAATTAGAAATAAAAAGGGTCCCAAAACAGAGCCTTGCGGAACCCCATGAGGAATTATTTTAATAGAGGACTCAGTAGAGGAGTTGGAAACAAACTGAGATCTATTAGATAGATACGATCTAAACCATTCATTAGCCTTGCCTCTGATACCATAGTGATTTAATTTTGAAATTATAATAGAGTGATCAACGGTATCAAAAGCCTTTTGCAAATCAACAAACACACCACATGCAAAGTTACCATCATCAAGATAATTCCGAATACGTTCAACAATGTTAAGCAAAGTGTGAACCCGACTTCTCTGTCCATGTAGTTTTGCGAAGTAAAAGATTTATTAGGAGATAAATATTGTATGAGTAGCTGAGTAGTTTTTTTTTAACCTCGGAAATATTTTTTTTCCTAGTCGTGTTAGGAAATTTAGATGAAAATCCATACTTTCGCCAAAAGCGTCGGATTCCACTATTTTTAATTCAATTCATATACAGTCGACGCTTGTTATCTCGAACTCCCAAGGGACCGAAAGAAAAGTTCGAGATAGCGAATGTTCGAAATAGCAGGTTGTTCGAGATAACGAGTATGAACCTTGAAATGTTCGAGACAACGAAAGTGTCACCTAAGATCAACTTTATAGGTCGTTGAAAACGAAAGCAGTTGTGAAAATTAACGAGAAATAATGATATTATATAACTGCACTGGTATCAACCTTCTGTTTCAATTATAATTTGAATTTAAAATGTAAACTATTTTTTTTAACAATAAAAATCATTTGAAAAGTTCGAGATAACGTGTGTTCGTGATAGCGGACTTTCTTTAGCCTACATTTGCTACCAGAATTCCGAAGAAAAAGTTTGACATAGTGAAAGTTCGAAATAGCGAGCGTCGACTGTACATTTTCTCTCGCCTTGAAAATTTAATTACGAGCAAAAAATTCTGGAACGGCCGAAAGTACTGGATCTGAGGGAGTAAATCATTCGAGTCGAGGCAATTTTTCGATATAATAATCAAAAACTTCACGAATAAATTAAAAAAAAATTGTTTTTTAATAAATCATGAAATAAATCACGATCAAAATCAGAAAAATCAAAAAATCTCGTACACCTTTTTTCGAGTGATTTACCCCTCGACTGGATCGATTATTTGCTCAACTTTTGACGGGATGAGTTATTTCTGAAGAAAAAAACAGGGTTTGTGACGATTTAAAACCTCGTACGCCCCCTCCCTGCAGTCAAGACGTAACAAAACAAGAAAGTCTTACCCCAAGTGACATTGCCAAATTTTGTGCTTTAACTTGAGCTGGTTGAACCTCTATCTCCACTTCCCCATATAACATTTTGAACGTTTTCATCTTGATTTTACCGAAAATTCGCAGACCTTCAATTTCACGGAGAACATAAGTCTATTTGAACTAATAAACTTTCACACAAACGAACACAAAAAAACATTTTTAGCACGTGACCGTAACTAATACAATGAAAGCATTGTTCTTATTTAATTGTTGGATTTCTAACTCTTTGTGTTCGATTATTTTTACTGCAGCTTCGAAAAATATCCAATACTAGTCGCGGTGCAAAATTGTTAGACATGACGTAAGTGATATTTTTGGGTGTCGCGTGTATTTATAACCTTTTTAACCGGACCTCCGACTGTAACATCTGATCCGTTGATCGCACATGTAGTTTTCATAACCGCTGACCGCATCATCATTTATTTGAAGTTTGAACAACAATTTGACGTCACAAATTTTTGATATGCTTCTTTTGAATTTTTTTCTATGTATAGAATTTCAAAAATAATGTCAATATAGCCTATTTAGTATATGGCCTATTGTTAAAACTTATTTTGTGCACATACAAAGAGTCCGAGGAGAAATTTTATTCACTACTCTGAAAGTTTAATTTAACTGATTGTGGACTGATAGACAGTCGATCTCTTTCAGTGTATTGTTTTTTCTTATTTGTGTCAGGATGTGTGGTACATCAGCCGACGGCCCTTACCAGACTATTACCAGACTAACAACTTTCGCTCATCTTTGATAAAAAAAAAGAGACAATGATACAATTGGATGCTCATATATTAGGTTAACTTACTTTTCGATTATTTTTTGATTACTCAACCAATTCCAAACAAAATACTTTTTTCTCAAAAGATTATTATCTAAAGAATAAATTCATTTTTATGTTTGCATACAATTGTTTCAGGACTTTAACTTTCAAAACTTACGAAACATGCAATATTCATTTTTGTTAATGTCATGATTGTATGATATATTTATCTTGTAGCTTGTTCATCAAACGATCAAATCTATTCAATCAATTGTTAAAGAAGAGAAAAGGCTTTGCACTCCTTACATTTCTCGATAAGGAGGCTTTCAGACCAGTATCATATGCCACTCAACGATTTACCAGCTCATCCTGCAAACAATGTGTTAAAATTTTCAAATCTTATGGTGGTTATACTCAAGCTTTTGAGCACGTACACCCCAATAGATGTGACGGTGAAGAATATCAGTTTCAGAGAAAAGGAGCAGATTATGTATTTGATATGTTACTCCTATTGGACACTTTGAAACCATTGGTTGATGTTATGCTACAGCTGCAATCCTTGGATAATCCTATCCGGAAACTTAAAAAGTTCCCTGAATTGATTGATTGATTGAAAGAAGCAGGTATGGTTTCATTTCTAATAAATGATCTATCGGTCATTCATGAATGTATCTGTCGTCAATTCCATATAATCATTTGCAATTTCGAGGTTTTGAACATATTAAAGTAATGGATGTATCTTTTTAAAAAGAGCAAGAGATAAGGACGCTCTACCCAAACTCACAAAACACGAAAAAGATGTTAAAGATGGTGGAAAAAATTCGATTGAGTATCTATTGAAAAGATGGTTACCGAAAAAATGCAGACGGAACTTTCACGTGGAAATCACGAAACAAGACTGACATCCGTAAAGAACATTCAACGTATATATTTTACTTGTTATATTATTGATTTACTTTAAATGATAGGCGTAAGTGTCATAGTCGTAGTCTTCAGTGATTATAACTTATATTTACATGAAATATGTCATTTGCCAACCTTTAGGTTTGATGTTTTGTCACATTTTTCTATGCTGCAAGAAAATTCCAAAAAGGTTAAAATTCTCTGTCTAATGCTAGTATGTAAATAAATTTTTTACGAATTTTGAAGCATATGCATTTGTTTAATTAATGAAGCATATGCATTATTCTTTTCTATTCTTTAGACTTGTGAAAGAACTTATCGAATCCTTAGAGAAATGAATAAAGCCAGAAATCGAGATAGACCACATCGAAAAACTAGCAGTTCTTGATGCCGCCGCTGAATTGGTAAAATTGTCATATGGTAAACGAGAGAGGTGCAAGATTGTATTTGAACGAGAGGAGTGGGAAATTGAAAGTTACGGTGTCAAAGACATTGAGAAACAAATGAAAAGCATTTCGAACGCCGATCACATTTCAGACTCAAGCTTAAACTTTGATAGTCGAATGAGGTAAAAAGATTCACTTAGATTTCAAAATCTGTTATAATCTGTTTCATTAGCTTGGGTTGTAGAAAAATCGATATTAGCCATCTCATAGCAAATTACACAAAAAACTTTATTCTAGAGGAAAAAATATTTTATTTTGAATTATCTCCCTTTGGGGAGGTGATTGATTAATTTTGGCTTTTGGCTTTTAGTTGTCTAGGGCTTTCAAACACATTTTTTGGCTTTCCTAAAAACAAAACATTTTTGAGATGGTAATTAAAATGTAATTGTTAAAATCTGAAAGAGAGTGGCTCAAGTAAAGGCTGATGATAGGTTGTAATTCTTATCAGTCATAGGTACATGGGAAATATCAAAAAGGCGATATGTGAAGCGATTTGTGAAAGCGCAACCTAAATAAAATCAGTCATATGATTACATGATTAATTGTATCGATTTCTTGTTGATCAAATGTTGTCGACAGAATGTTGGGCAACATCATTCAACGAATTGAAAGGATCATCATCATCATCAGCAGGATAGTAATGTCAGTGCGCGTTTGCAATTCCATCTGGGATACCTTTGCCTTTACCAAATTTTAGATCAATTAATTCCATTGAAACTTTTGGTTCTTTCTCCAAGAGCCAAAAAAATTTTTTGTTATCATATTGACTGGTTGGAGAATCTGATATACCGTTAGGTGATTTATTCCTAATTCAATGTACATTTGAAAGATCGGCTTCAGGCTGGCCAAGATGGCAACAGCTTTATGGTCGGTGGCATCTGATTGGACAGCGTGGGAAAATTCACCTCATTTTGACCAGACATGCACTGGATGAATGGATATCTGACCCTGATAATAATGAAGCAGATTTTTCCTCATGTGCCTGGCGAACCTCGGAAATTTCATACCACTCAACCTGCATCAGTTCGTGAATTGCTTTTGAATTGTTTGCGAAATGTAAATGGATTGTCTTTGGAAACGTATTTGAACTTCCTTTGAAAAAAATTTGAATTGTGCAATCCAAATACAATCCAGGTTCGTAGGGCCGAGTTAATACACGGGGGATGGTCAAAATAATCCAGGGAGCAGGGGTGGATACGGGGTATGTGAACGTGGTGAATTCACATACTCAATTTTCTCGAGATTCGAAAAAATAAAACACTAAAATTGTTTTCTTACAAAGAAACATCTGTTGGTACATTTCAACTTCTGTGTGAGAGAAACTCTCCATCGTATTAAGTTCTCTGAAGGAGTTGCATTCATCTTGTTATCAAATCTTAATGGTGGAGATTAATTCGGCAGAATTTCGTGATAATAAATACATAGTTTTGCATACTTTTCATGAATTTTCATTCCTTCAGACTGTGTGAAACCCCTTTTTCATACCCTTCACACCATTGCGATTTTCGTGTAAACAAATCACGAAGTTTTCTCTCTTTCTGAGTCTGTGCTCTTATAAGTAGAGTGAATCAAAGATATTATATACATGTGTGGCATGTAGCGATAGGATAGAGTATTCCTTCAATAATTCGGATTCATATTGGAAAATCGGGTTAAACTGGAATTTTCACACAGTGATAAAAATTCCTGTATCCGTCCCTGGGGAATTAAATTTTCAAATTAATTATACGGGGGCCCTTATATGCAAGGGAATCAGAAAGTTTATCCGTGTAGTTAACCTAGCCTGGGAATCCAAGCTCCTAATCTTAGAATAAAAACATAAATACCTCACCTCACAATTTTCTAAGATTATAGAGCTTGGTGCAGGTAGATTAGTCTGACACAGAATGTTATAGACAGTCTGTGTGTGAAACCTTGTTGACGGACTTTCTGAACTTTGGAAACCCAGGCAAACACACATAAACAACTTAAAACTCTTCCACAAGCTCTAAATACTTTTAAAACTACTAAAACCATACCAAAATATCAGCCACATGTATTTAAACTCCCAGTCGTTTTGTTTCTAAATGAATCTATGTTTTCATTTTCATTTGTTTTCCTTTTTTTTGCAGAATCAGCTTTTTCCATAAATTATGAACGCGCATCGAAATTATCAAAATGTGCGCGAAAGTACTGCTAAGTAATACGCCGAAAGCTGGCCAATCAGGCCGAACCTGCATTGTAGGGAAAAATCTCCCTGCATGCGAGTTACCTGCACCAAGCGTTAAACAAGCAGCAAAAATATCATAAACTAGACTGTGAACAAAGTTTAACGCTTGGATTCCCAGGCTATAGTTAACCCTGTAATGTATGGTAAAAATAAGGCTGTTTAGTGCAAAATCAATCGTAAAAGGGGTTACGCACGGAGAACGAGTCTCGTGTTCGCAAAGCGAAAGGATTCTATAGACGCCTCAAGCCCACACTAGTTATGTATTAAGAGGTGAAGGCTATCAATCCGCTGCTCAATAGTATATCGTACTCTTTTTCGAAAATCCTAAACCCCAAAGAAATTCCGAAAATCTAAAAATTACAACTTAAAACGGATCAAAACTCAAAATACTGTGAATCTTGTGGAGGTCATTTTGGCCCCAAATATTTCGTCACCGAAAGGGTGATAAATTTTTTTACTTTACTGAAATGAAATCGATTTCTAATTGATCCGATAGATTCTATCGATGATTACCAATCCAATAAAGACTCAATAAGTAATATTGACTTTGAGTGCAATACGAGAAATATTTTACGAGCGAGGCGAGCCTTTTTATTGAACGTAAAATTTAATAGATTTAGTCTATTTACAGAAAGTTAAAGGAAGCAAAAATTTCCGAGTTAAAAAAAGAAAAATCACTCGGATAATTAAAGGAAGCACAATTTCCCGAGTTAGAAAATCAAAAAAACTCGGAAAGCTAAAGAAAGCAAAAATTCCAAAGTTAAAAAATGAAAAATAACTTCCGGGTCTCTAGAGAATTTCGAATGTTTTTGTTCGAAAATCTTGTTAGATTCGAATTTAAGATTCGAACGAAAACATTCGACTGAAGTTCCCGCCAAAATTATGCACATCAAAATAAAGAAAATTTTTGTCATCCAGAAGCTACAAAATAAATGCATCAGCTTGGGAGCAGCTTTTCAGAGATGTGAAATGATTATACATTACTATACACAGAAAAAGAAGATGTATTGTAATTTTTTCGATTGAGAAGAAATTCTTGTTATTGCGTTTCTCTATCAATTGACAACACTTTCGATGTTTTTGTTTCGATGCATAGATGAGAAAATGCATACTGGTTTGAGCTATGAATGGTCTGAAAAATCATTTTTGCAACAAAAACAAATTGGGGGCAACTTCTCGACTTTCAACTACCGTCAGCTGTAAACGTGTCGAATTTTTCGAAGTAAGAAGTGTTGATTGTTGAAGGAATTGATGCTGAAAGTCAAAGACACAGTTTTTTGAGGATTGAAAGAGACTTTTTACAAAATCCCTCGTACCTGGTTTAAATCAAAATATTGAATTTCCTCGTTTGTTAAGAAAAAATATTCTTGACAAGTATTAAGAATTTCAAGTTTTTATGGCATAATACATTGATAAAAGAACTGTTTGGTTTTCACGAAACGAACGAAAGTGCCGAAAGCTGAAGTATTTGCTTTGGATCGTGTCACGTGTGTGTCGAGTAGTTTTATAATAATTTCTTTATATTTCATCAGTTTTAATTTCACTGACTTTTCGGAAAGAATGGGTAAGAGCTCATCAAAACATAGCTTTTTTGCGTTTTTCCATTATTTATTTATTCCAAGAGTTCAGTCCTTCGGCTGTTTTGGTTTGTTTTTCTCACGCTGCTTACCCAAATGTTACCAATTTTTATGTAAAGAGTCGTCCTAAGGCCTCATAACACCCC
>NW_027103850.1:613097-785927 GCF_902728285.1 Clytia hemisphaerica | reverse complement strand
ATGCAAGATTTAAAAGCACTCGATCAGCTGACGATTCATGGCCAAAATTTCTCCAAAGTCTTTCCACATTGTTAGAGAACCAGTTATGCATCAAACTTCTCATAAATCATGTCCAAAACATCATGAATAATGATGAAAATGATCAATTTTTTACTGAGATTTGGCTATTCCCTACACAGTCAGCTAGCCCACTTTCGGCAGCCATCTTTTTCTAAATACTTTCGGCCGATTTTGTTTGTTTATCTTTTTTGAGATTATAGAAGAAGAATAAACTATGTACATAAGGTTTAACCATGGGTGGTTTTCGAGCTATGTACACTTCTATACGAAGAGAAAAAAAAAAAATTAACTAGAAAATATTTTGTTGGGTTTTATGTTAACTAAAAAAGAAAAATAAGGGAAAATCTTTCTTAACTTTTTGACAGAAAAAAAAAAAAAAAAAAAAAGAAAAGTATCGTTCCTTTAAGAGGATGAGTTTATAAATAGAAAGAACAAGATAAAATAAATACAACAACGACAATCATTGATTGCAGAGAAAAAAAACAACAAAAATAATTAATAGAACTAATGAAACGAGCGAGCGGACTAAAATAATAAAAGGTCCTTCAATGGGCTGCAAGAATTTTTGCTTCAGTTTATTAATGAGGTTGATTTGGTTTCTTCAGGATCATAGATTTCTAAACAGTGAGTGTTCCAAAATCTGCAAGAAAGGGCTTGTATGGGAAAGAGACGGTTAATGTGATGAATGTGCATACCACCGAGGGCTGCTTGACGAGTGCCTTGGTTATGAATTTGGTTAGCAAAATCAAAGATTTTAGAGAGGTTATATGGTAAAATTTTACGTTTTTGATTAAGAATTAACTTGCAGCATTCTAGTTGATAGAGCTGATCAATATGCAAAAATTTAAGGTCGGTTAACTTACTGACTAGTTCGATGTTTTATCTGATCTTTTACTAAGTCTGGCATACAAGTGAGAGGTGAACCCCAAGCTGATATACCATACAAGAGGTGTGATTGGACAAAAACTAAATAAAGGTTTGAAATAAGAGACTTTGGAATTAGAAATTTGGTGAGTGAAGAATTCCTATACCCCTAGAGATTTTCAGTTCAACTGATTTAGTCTGGTGAGACCAATTTAATTTATTATCTATTAAAATACCAAGATACTTTACCACTTCTTTGCACTCTATTTCGATTCCTTGGATTTTCAGTAGTGGTGGCTCCTCATTTTTGATAGGACTGAAATAAAGAAAATTAGATTTAGCAACATTTAGGCTGAGTTCATTTGACACAAGCCAGTCACTTATCTTGGAAAGTTCTGTGTTTGCGGATTCAGAGAGTGTAGCCTTGTTCTTATTTTTAGGAAGAGGCAAGTGTCATCAGCAAATTGCACAAAATCAAATTTTTCGGAGCACTGCAGTCTTCATTGATGTAAATAATAAATAGCAAGGGACCCAGAATTGAACCTTGGGGCACACCACAGTTAATTGATAAAGGTTTTGATATAGAATTTGAAATAGATATACATTGTTTTACGATCGGTGAGGTAAGAACGAAACCAGCTGTTAGATATACCTCTTACACCATAGTGTTCAAGTTTAGATAAGAGTATTTCGTGACTGACTGTGTCAAATGCCTTTGCCAGATCTAGGAAAATGCAACATGATTTTTCTTTTTTCAACATAGCCTGAGATGCTTTCTCCAAGAGGTCCAGGATAGCCATTGAGGTAGACTTATTTTTTTGGAAGCCATATTGTGATTTGTTGAAAATTTTATGAGTCTCAAAGAAAGATGTTAGGCGTTTATGCATGAGTTTTTCTAGAATTTTGTCAAAAATGGGAAGAATAGAGATTGGACGAAAATTTTTTGGGATTGACTGATCGCCCCCTTTATGAAGGGGAATTACTTTGGCCAACTTTAATTTATCTGGAAAGGTACCAGAGTGAAAAGAAGAATTAAAAATGTTAACAATCAATCAAATCAACAAATCCACAGATATCAAATTGACTGATTAAACAAGTTTTAATGCAGTTTGATCAAGATTATTTCCCCCCTTTCTTGTTCCCCATCCTGGCAAGAGTTCATGTGAGATAGACCCGGGCATCCTGAAAAACCTACTTTGAAGACAAAAGGTTGTTAAAAGTATCACCCACTTAGCTGTAAG
Source organism: Clytia hemisphaerica (assembly GCF_902728285.1). Lineage (NCBI taxonomy): Eukaryota > Metazoa > Cnidaria > Hydrozoa > Leptothecata > Clytiidae > Clytia > Clytia hemisphaerica. The sequence goes on along the minus strand of NW_027103850.1, from coordinate 783,762 downwards.
CACCTTGGTAAGGGAGGGCTGGCGGGCACATGAACTCTTGCCAGGATGGGGAACAAGAAAGGGGGGAAATAATCTTGATCAAACTGCATTAAAACTTGTTTAATCAGTCAATTATTTCCCCCGTTTCTCGGTTCCGGGATCCTGGCAAGACGTCCATATGAGACTTCAAAGCCCCTTTTAACAACCGGTAGATAATAAGACAACAGGCATTTTTTAATGCAATGAACAAATTTTTTCTTGATAATAAAAACCTGTTGACTATGAAGATACATAAAAACACAATGTTCTTTTCGATATTAACAGATAAAAAGGAAAAAATTTTTCCTAAAAAGAATAAACTTGTTGACTATATACATAAGGTAAAACCCTACAAAACTGTAGTAGAAAAAAGTTGTTGGCCCATATTCTTCTTGATTGTAATGGGTTTGTTGTAATGTTTTCGAAAGGTCGACCCCGATGACCAACCTGCCGCCTTCCCAATGTCCGCCAGGCTCATACCCGACTTGAAAGCCTTTGATGTCGATGCGGATCTTGTGGAATGTGTACCAAAGATGTTAGTGTCGACGCCAGCTTCCTGTAAAAATGATAAGACCCAAGAAGCTATTGTTTTTGAGGTTACTGAAGTGTGGGGATAAACGAAGCTTATGAAAAATCCCTTTTCTTGCTTTCTTAAATCCTTAGTTCTATTTATGTACTAGCACTCTATATTATATATCGGGCAGATATTTTCGTTAGGTATGTATCTAGAAAACTCTAAATGTTCTTGATGAAAACCTGGTCTGGAAGTTTTTAAAAGAAATTCAATTGGAAAAATAATTTCTCCCTCCGAAGGTCTAACAAAATTTGTTGTTAGAAGGGAAATTGTCTGAGACCTTTGTCCAGAAAGTATACATAGAAGAGTTGCAGTTCTGATAGACAATTGTTTGAGGTCTATATCATCAGGTTTGGGCAGAGACATGAAATATCTAAGCACAATATCCACATCATACATAACTGTGTATTTTGGGAGAGAAGGTCTCTCCTTAAAAATACCTCGCATGAGCCTTTTCACAATAGGCTGCTTCCCAAAGGTGAGGCCACCTTTCTCAGGTATAACAGTTGACAGGGCTGACCTGGCAGTATTTAGTGCTGAATATTGCATGTTTGTCTCATGAAACAATTCTGATAAGAACTCAACTCCTACTTCAACTGAAGCACCTATAGAGTTAATATTCCTCTTTGAGCAGTATTCTTCCCATCTAATGAGGTAAGATTTATACTGTTTCACTGTACTTGGTGTCCAAGAGGATTGCAACAATTTCAATGTTCGTCCTGTGTAGCCAGCAAGCATGCCATCAGCTCCAATTCCATTGGGTGTTCTGCTTGTGGATTTGTTGGCAAGTACATCATGTGTGGTCTGAAAGGAATGATATAAGGTTCTGTTATCATTAAATTGTAAACTACTGGAAACCACGGCTGATTAGGCCAGTTGGGAATTATAAGTATGCCCTTGCAATTCTCATTTGAAATTTTTTGAACAACCCTGTCAATACATGAAAATGGGGGGAAAGCATAGAATCTAAGGCCTGTCCAGTCAATGGTAAAAGCATTGACATGAGTGGCTTCTGGATCAGGGCGAAATGAGACAAAGGTGGGAAACTGAGCATTGATTCTCGAAGCAAACAGGTCAATATCAGGGTAAAAGCCAAAATAGTCAGTTATATCCAACACTATTTCCTCATTTAGCTTCCATTCTAGCCTTGTCTCATTTTTCCTGGATTCTGTGTCTGCTTCCTCATTTTCAATCCCTGGTATATGGGATGCTACAATCCAATTATTTCTTGCAATAGCCCATTCCCATATATCAGTTGCAACCTCATCACAAAGTGTAGATTTACAACTACCCATATCATTTATGCATCCGACAGCAGTAGTGTTATCACACAAAACCTTTATGTGGAGGTCAGTAATATTATCCATCAAGGATTTGAGACCAAAATTTACTGCTTTAAGTTCTAATACGTTTATATGAATAGATTGCTCACTGGCAAGAAAGAGACCATTAGTTTTAGATGTATCGGTAACCGCTCCCCACCCTGTTGAACAGGCATCTGTGGTTAATATTCTCTTGGGACTTCCTTTGTATATATCATTGTATGAATCTTGGATATTATCCCTCCACCACAAAATATCATCTCTACTCTTATCTGTTAAGCCTGTGTAAGAGTCAAAATTGCCTTTCGATTTTACTAATGCCTCAATCTTCAGTCTTTCTAGATTTCTATAATGCATTTTCCCAAATTTTACAGCGACAAAACCATAACTCATGTAGCCAAGTAATTTAGCTCTAATAAGACATTTTTTCCCTTGCAAAAGTTTGTTACATAACAGAACAATCTTTTCTTTTTTCTTCTTGGTGAGAGAAACTGTCATTGCTTTTGAATCAACAATGACTCCAAGATATTCTATTATCTGGCTAGGTATCAAAACTGATTTTCAGGGTGAATAATAAACCCCAAGGAGGAAAAAAGTTGAATGACATTCAAAACATTATCAAAGCACCCTTGGAAAGTCTTATGTGCAGTAATCAAGTCATCTATGTAGGCAGAGATTAGCATAATTCTCTCAGCTCTCAGGTTAGCTAAAGGTGGTTTAAGTAATTTTGTAAATACCCTTGGGCCAGAACAAAGTCCATTGGGTAAACAAGTGAATTTATAAAGAATGCTATTGAAATAGAACTTAAGAAATTTCTGGTGTTCCTCATTTATTTTAACTGAGTAGTATGCATCTTTCAAATCAATTTTGGACATATACATGTCCTTCTTTATCAGCCTTAAAAATTTTTCGATTGTATCCATCTTGAAATGAATATAAGGCATATGTTGATTAAGGTTTTTTAAATTCAATATAAGGCGGAAACCCCCATCAGACTTTGGGGTAACAAATATAGGAGATATATATTCTCCTGTTTCGTGTTGGGTTTCAACAATAACACCTTTCAGTAGTAACCTATCTACTTCTTTAACAACAAAAGCATGTTCTGTGGAGGCAAATCTTTGTTGAGCTGTGGTAGATGATGTTAGGGGTGGACCATCAAATGTAAGGGTCAAACCAGAGACTGTGTCTAGGAAAACAGAATCCGACGTAATATCCTGCCAGTAGGGGAGACACTGACTGATTGACCCAGCCTCAAAATCATCTACACTTTAGCTCTAAGCTCAGGGATCAATTTGTTCACTGTTTGACTCACCTTATTAGTTTTGTTCAATTGCTGGTTTTGGATCGTTTTTTGTAGGTGCTGTTGCTTGAACTGGTGTTTTGGTTGTTTGTCTTCTGCCTTGTGTGTTGCTTCTGGCCCCTCTCTAAAAAAGAACCAGATTTCTGAGCTTCTTTGGTTGGTGCAGAGGAGTGTTTATACCTTTTCCCTCTGTCAGAGCTACTGCCATGGGGAGAGTAAGACTTAGCCAGCTTGGTGGATTCAATAGCTTCTCTCATCCCTTTGTCAAGGTCATCTCCCAGCAAATACTCTGATGTGGGTCTGCTTGGGTTACAGAGTGCCTGGTATTTTGTATCAAGACAGCTTTTAAGGTTTCTCTTTCTCATGTTGGAAACTGATCTGCTTGCATGACCCAAAAGGGCTACACCATCGAAACAATTCCTCAATAGGAGTCGCGTGTCAATAACTTTTGAGTTATCTTCTGCTTGAATTGCATCAGCAAGCAAGTCAACAAAACACGATGAAGCTTGAATAATACTACTCTGTAAATTGAACAAGGATTTCTCCTGACGTCTCGAGTACTCATTGAAAGATTTCATCTGGAGAATGGATTCCCTCAACTTGGGAACACAGATTGCAGAGCAATTAGCAGGTAGTTTGTGACGGTCACAAATCAATTTCCTGGCTTCGGCATTGTTGCTTTTTTCAACAAAATGTCCCATTATTCGGGAAGCTAGTTTGGCAGGAACTTCAGCCCCATAAAGGATGTTAACAGTCATCTCTTGATCAACTAAATCAAAAAAATCATTAGTCAAGTCATCTGAAGACGACGTTGATGTAGGATTGTCCATCTTCTGACGCTTTGGTAGAAGGTCAGAAAAATCATCATCAGACAATGGTCTGAGCCTTTTCTCTGGAGGATGCCCTCCAGGTAAATTTTCCCCACTTGAGGTCTCTAATGTATTTCCATTAGGTAACAACTCTGAGTCTCTTGAAGGAGCTATGATGGATAATGTCTCATCCCCAGCGTTGAGAGATTGTTTGAAGTCGTTAAGCATAGTTTTCACTTCTGTCACAATGGAATTTTTTAGTGTGGCAATCTCTTGATTAGAAGCAGAGTTAGACTCATCTGCAATTTGTATTTCAACTGAAGGACCTAGTAAACTTGAAGTATTATTCGCATAGTTGTAGTCCATCATTGATTTTGAAGATATTTGAAGATATAAAAAGTACTTACTTTTTCTTTTCTGTGATGTTGTCTTCGCATAGAATTCTTCGTGAATAAACGGTCAAGGTTTTTCGGGATGCCCGGGTCTATTTATTTATTTATTTATTAAAGAATTACAGTCCAGGCACACGAAGGCCTCTAAACCGATCTTGTACAAAAAATCTTTTTTAGGTACAGTTTGTCACGAGGACTTCCCCGCACCCTCCAATTAAAGTCTTCATTCGACTTGGCTTTATTCATCTCGTCTGCTCTTCTTTTTCATTCTTTGATTTGCTCTCTCTCAATTTTCGTTAAATCGTCGGTGATGCTCAATTTTACGTACTTCTCGTGCTGTCTTAGTTCAGTCAACTTCTTCATGAAGCGGTACTTTATATGGCTGTCTTTGAAGGCGACTTTGATTGGACGCACACCATTTCATTGTTTTCCAACTCGAGAGACGAAGGTTGGTTGAGTTTTTACGTTGACGTCGTTCAAAAGTTCGTTTACGAAATCGATATCTTCTTCATTTTCTTTTTCACGCACCCCGTGGATGATGATGTTTGCGTCTATTGACAGCTTTCTTTGGTCTTCGATTTTTTCTTCGACTTTCTCCCTTCTGAGTAACTGCTTCATGTTGTTTAGGTTCAACGAACCATTTACTTTCGCAGCGTCGGCAAAACTTTTTGGTTCTTTAGCCACTTGGACTTTCGAAATCTTAGCATTCACTGTCTCTTCAATTTTAGTGGATAGCTTCTTTTCCAGGACGGAAAATTGGCTCTGGATTAGATCAGTTACTTGATTTTTGTCTTTTAGGTATTCCTGACATTTTGCCTTTAAGTCCTTGACCACGGTGTTAAGTCTCTTTTCATTCTCACTTTTATGGTGTATTATGGTTTCACATGCATCAATTTTTTTATAGCTATGTGTACAGCATTCTATTCTTTCTGCTTGATGATGGATTTTTATGCTGAGGTCTTTTGCCGGAGAACAACAAGTTATGCATTGGTATTTTCTGTAACCTTTATTCAAAAACATATTCAGCTGGTATGGTGGTAGTCCAGTGCAGGCATAATGTAGCATTCTTTGACATTTATGGCATTGAATCTTCATTTTTTCATTATCTTTAATGCAATTTTGCTCCGTACAACGGTTGTTGTCAATCTCATCTTCATAAAGGGTCAGGTTCTTGTCAGGTGATGCCAGTTTTTGTCGAATTGTGGTTGTTTTTTCCATTTTTTGGAATCGGAATAGATCATCGGATTAGATAAACAAAAAAAAATGTCTTGACGATTGTCGGAAGAGAGAATTAAAGGCTCCTAGGCCGGAGCAAATAGTGATTAGAATACCCTTTTTGTAAGAGCAATTTTGAACAATGAGGCTAAAAAGGGTCAAAATATAAAGAACACTTTACAAATAGGGAGGCTCAGAATTATAAATTTACTAATTTTTATAATATTTTGTCTACTTTTCTTAAAAAGTCTATCAAAAGTTATAATAATCATGCACGCTATAAAGAGATTCTTAAAGCATACAAAAAAACTGTAAAGAGCTTAAAAAACGAATTTCTTCGGAAAGCTCTATCTTCGAAAAATCCATCGATAGTCTGGAGAACAATTGACCGAATTCTAACCAAGCAGAACACTAAAATAAACCACGAACCTTCCGACATGAACAATTACTATTGTAATCTTGCTTCTAACCTCACAAAAAAACCTAATAAACCTGCAAATTATGATAATTTACTGGGTAACCCATCCATCGAAAATGATGAGAATGTTTTTACAATCAAGCATACGAATTATGAAGTGGTCTTGAGTATACTTAAAAAACTGAAAAATGATTGCTCAAGCGGGTATGACAATATACCGGTACGATACCTGAAGCCAGTCAATGAGTATCTTGTATCTCCTCTTGTTAACATTATTAACAATTCAATCGATAAGCATTTATTCCCAGATAAGTGGAAGATTGCTCGAGTCAGCCCAGTCCCAAAAATTGACCATCCAACGAAATTAAAAGACTACAGACCAATATCAATCCTACCGGTTTTATCGAAAGTCTACGAACGTGTTATTTTAACACAATTATGCGATTTCATTGAAAGGAATTCACTTTACCGTCCAAATCAATCTGGATTTCGGAAAGGGCACACCACAACAACGCTACTCTTAAAACTACGTGATGATATAATCAAAGCTATGAATAAAAGTGAAATTACACTATCAATTCTTATCGACTACTCCAAGGCATTCGATACGATCGACCATTTTACCCTCATTGATAAACTTAAAAAGTTAAACTTTAGTTTCCATGTCATTGCAAATCATTATAAGCTATCTCACTAACCGTCAGCAATTTGTGCAAGTGAACGATAAAAGATCACCCGTTCAACCCATTCACTTTGGTGTCCCTCAAGGCAGTATTTTGGGTCCAGTTTTATTTAACCTATATGTTACCGAATTATCTGACCAAATCTCCTCTCTCAGTATCCAATATGCTGATGACACAACGCTTTATCGTCACTCAAAAATTCGTGATATACTTCAATGCATCCGGGAAATCGAGACTGATATCGAATCACTTTCCACCTGGTCAGCTGATCATAATCTCTTGTTCAATGCTGATAAACTGCAATACATCATCTTTTCAACCAAACGTCTAGCGTCATATCACAAATTATGTAGTGACTACTCGTATCTTATTTCTTGTTCAAAAAAATCAATTGAACAAAAAGATGTCGTCAAGCTTCTTGGTCTTCATTTTGATAAAAGTCTATCCTGGTCCGACCATATCAACCAAATTATAAAATCCAGTCATGGTACCATTCGAGCTCTTCGTAATTTCCAACGTTTCACACCATTTAAAGTTCGGAAATCACTCACTGAAGCTATAGTGCTATCGAAAATAGCGTACTCCATAGTCGTATTCGGACAGATCCCCGATTACTTATTAAATCGTCTGCAACGTATACAGAACATTGCTGCAGGATATGTCCTAAACCGATATGCCACACTGAAAGATGTTGTCGATTTGCAATGGTTACCAATAAAAGAGCTTATTGATTTTAATGTTTCCAAACTTGTTTACAAGGCCCTTAATGATAAAAAATGGCCTTCATATCTTTCTTTGGTGAAAGTAACTCAGCCTCGGAAGCTTCGCTCGCAGGATGATGGTATTAAAATTGATTTTGGCTTATCTAAGACATTTCAGGACCAAGCTCAAATTTTTAACGAACTCCCGAAAAATATCAGGGAAATCAAAGACCTGAAAGAATTTATTAAAGAATCAAAATTGTTTTTTAAATCTAGGGCACATACTCGTGCAACACAACAATAAAATTATAAATTTATGAAGATCTATTTTTACTTTATTACTTACTAAATATTTCCACTACTATTATCCACTATCCTTTTGCTAGTCCCTATTTCGATACAATCTACATTCAGCCTTTGTGTCCTAGTTATCCAATTCCATTTCATGTCTATCCAGTGGTCTAGTTTTAATAAAATTTTATCCAGAAAATTTGTAAAAATATTTATATTTATTAATACTATTTATTCTTTAGTGCTTTTTAGTTTGATATTTATGTTTAGGGGGAAGAACAATTTTGTATGAAATTGAACCTAATAAATGATAATAATAATAATAATAATAATAATAATCGTACACTATACTACAAAGTGAATGATAATTAAAGGAAAGAAACATGTATTCCTAATGTTCTATACATGAAAAGAAATATATATATCATTTTCTCTTTAAAAAAATATATTATTGTAAGAACAGAATAAGAACAATTGAAGCTCAAATAGTAAAAAATGAGAACACAAATGCCTTGACGCAAATTAATTGATTCTTATGGAAAAGAGGTGTACATAATATATAGATGCTGGCTAAATTGATCTGGCGAGCCAAATTCAGCATACATTTGAGATGTTAGCTTTTTTCAGGCTTATGCAAATAGATAGACTGAAATAGAAACATATTACTTTCCATTAAGCCAGTACAAACAGGATAAATTATCTTGTCCCTTGGTAATAGCTGAGTTGTTAAAGACAAATCAATGAATCATGAATCATGATCCAAAATTACAAAATTACCTTAGGGTATAGCCTGACAGGTAGTTAAGATTTCATAAGGAAATTACACGAACGAATTTACGATGCAGCCAAACTTAGTATATCTAGGCACTTCAGTCACGTGACTAAAAGTTGTCGCGAAAATTTAGCGGGGAATCGTTTCTTTATAAAGACGGGGTTTTGGATTTTTCAAAAAATAGTATACATTCTTCTATCAAAATACGGCAGGGGTTTTTACCAGCCTTTCATAAAACAAATGATTGTGTGTAAAGCTCAGATGACTGACTGAGTTTCTCTCGTTTGTGCTGAAATTATTGTTTTCCCCAGTAAAATTCTGCAGAGCTTTGAAAATCTTTTTTAATCATAACTTTTTGTTAACTCAATTTTTAAATATAGCACACCCTAAGTATTATAAAGAAAAAACTTAACTTTCCAAAAACTATAAACACTTTATATCCAGTATATTAGAGACCATGCCAAAATTCAATATTGTGATTTTCAAATTTCCAACATGACCCCCGTCCCGAAATCACTTTCGATTTTGCACGGGTTTTTCGAGATTCCGGATCAAGAAAAGAGAAGAAGAGGGGTGGAGAAAAGAAGCTGAAAAACATGGAAATATCTACTCCTATTTTAATGAATAGAAGAGAAGAAGGTAAGCATAAATTTCTTTCTGATTTCATGTATATTGTCTAGATATTAATGATCAAAACTTGGAAAAGCTTGCACTTTTATTTGTGGCCCATATATTTAGCCTTGTCTTGATGTCTGATGCTAAAGAAAACTAGATGTTAAAATATCCCTATCGCCTGTGTACCTTTTTGTATGTTCCCCATGTAACTTTTGTATATATGCTCCCTGTGTACCTTTTTGTACATTCCTGTGTACCTTTTGTATGCCATCGATAGGTCCTTTTTGTGTGTTCCCGGGTGCCTTTTTGTACAATCCCCACATACCTTATCCTTATTGTACGTTCCCGTGTACCTTATTGTATGTATGTTCCCGTGTACCTTATTGTATGTATGTTCCCCGTGTAACTTATTGTATGTTCCCCGTGTAACTTATTGTACATCAACGTGTACCTTATTGTACGTTCCCCGTGTACCTTATTGCAATTTCCCTGTGTACCTTATTGCAATTTCCCTGTGTACCTTATTGCAATTTCCCCATGTACCTTATTATACGTTCCCCGTGTACCTTATTGCAATTTCCCTGTGTACCTTATTGTACGTTCCCCGTGTACCTTATTGTACGTTCCTCGTGTACCTTATTGTACGTTCCCCGTGTACCTTATTGTACGTTCCCCATGTATCTTATGTACCTTCCCCGTGTACCTTATTGCAAGTTCCCCGTGTACCTTATTGTGGGATTTTCTGGAGTTTTTATAAGATACTTCACTAATTGGTCATTAAAAGTAAAAGAGATGATGCGTTCTTTAGAAAAAGTAACAAAATTGTTTTATTACAGGTTAACGACCAACCAAATCAAATAAGAGCTTGTAAAAACTCCAGCTTGTCCCCTTATTGTACGTTCCCCGTGTACCTTATTGTACGTTCCCCGTCTGCCTTATTGTACGTTCCCCGTGTACCTTATTGTACGTTCCCCGTGTACCTTATTGTACGTTCACTGTGTACCTTATGTACCTTCCCTGTGTACCTTATTGCAAGTTCCCCCGTTTACCTTATTGTGGGATATTCTGGAGTTTTTATAAGATACTTCACTAATTGGTCATTAAAAGTAAAAGAGATGACGCGTTCTTTAGAAAAAGTAACAATTGTTTTATTACAGGTTAACAACCAACCAAATCAAATAAGAGCTTGTAAAAACTCCAGCTTGTCCCCTTATTGTACGTTCCCCGTGTACCTTATTGTACGTTCTACGTGTACCTTTGTACGTTCCCCATGGTCCTTCTTGTAGGCTCTCGTGACTCTTTTTGTATGTTCCCTGTGGTCCTTTTTGTACTCTCCTGTAAACTTCTTCAATGGCTCAGTATATATGCATGGAAAACATAGCCCTAACCATCAAGCAGTGTCTCACACCTTAGAGTCTTTTTTTCTCAAGAGATTTTAGCGAATGACCACACATTTGGCATTGATTCCTTTAAAAGAGATTATTTCCCATTATGAAATTATTTTGATTTTTTTTTCCTTTCACATTCAGGTGACAGGATTACAAATTCAACAAAGTTGGACAACCTCTAAAGCTGACAATACAACGAAACTTGCAGACAATGATGTAATGATGATGTTGCACATAATGAAAATACAAACAAAGACAAACATTCTTGCAATAATTGGACCAAGGAACTCTAGTGTTCCAAGGTGTGATTTAATATCAATGATACAAATGTCATGGAGTTTCGTTTATGAAGACACAAATTTCACAAAAAAGATTGCTGGAAAGTGTTGTAAATATTTAGGAATAACTAAATGTGACAATTTCGAGGTTGACAATTTGGTATATTATCATGAATACTAAAGTAACATGTTATGCACTGGAAATCCAAATCTGTAAAGGAGGAGACCCATTTAAGTAACTTTTTATTTGTGATTGGTATATTATGGTGGTATAAAATATTGATGACAAGGAAATTTTTCATATGAAACTAAGGTGTACAGCATTGCGATATCTCCCAAATTCATTGCCATATTTCCATGGGTCCCTTAGTAGACAATCTCGAGATATTTTAGCACTTTCTTACTCAAATGAGTCTTAGAATGATATCAACTTGTAAATCTAAGATTTTATTTCCTTAATATGAAGCTAAAAACCAATATTTGTTAAAATACAATTATTTTTGTGTTAAAATGATTATCATTTGTATACAATTTCTTAGCAAGTTTTTATCATCTGTGAACATGTCTAATAAATTGTTATTCATTACAAGAATAAAATTGACTGTGTCATTTTCAGTAAAATATTGTGTTTCATTTGATTTTTTAGATAGTAGATGGAATGTGGAAATCTTTTGATGAAAGGAGATATCTAAACCAAATTTTGAAGACCCTTTAGTTGATGAGAATTGCATGAGAAAAACATTTTTTATGATAGTTTTCAACATTTTCTTCAACTCCATCTATCTTTTTTATTTTAGTGCGTTTTTCTGATATCATCCAATTTTAAATTTTAAATTTCTGTTGTCTGGGACGAATTCAGACAATAAAATTTGGCACATGGAAAGATATAGTATACTATATCTTTCAGTAAATTTTGAATTCAATTTTTTCGCTTACCTCAGTAAAAATAAGCAAAAATCTAATTTTTTGCATAAGCAAAAATCTAATTTTTTGCAAAAATCTAAAATCTTCAATATCTGTTGATTGGAACCACTTCAGACAATAAAATTTGCCACAATGGAAGATATCCAGGTACCAAAATTTTAAAAATCAGAATTTTGAATTTTTTTCGCTGACGTCAGCAGGAACAAGCAAAAATCGAATTTTTGCAATAAAATGCTGACATCATCAATAGACGATATCGGCTTTCCGAATTCTCCCCGAATGATTACCCATGATGCATTGTTAGGGTTAGGATTATCGTTCGTGAATTTTTTTGCGCAATGCATCATGGGTAATCATTCGGGGAGAATTCGGTTAAGTCGATATCGTCTATTGTTTCAAAAAAAAAAATTTTCAAAGTCTTGTTCACCACGATACCTTTCAGTGTGCAAAATTTTAGCTTTGCAATCAAAATATTTCAAGAGTTATTGCAAAAAAACGGATTAATGACGTCATCTGCAATTTATGACGTCATTGAATCTAAAACCTTCAATACTTGTTGACTGAAACCACTTTAGGCAATGAAATTTGCCACACTGAAAGATATTCAGGTACAGAAAATTTACAAATCAAAAATTTCGATTTTTTCTGCTGACGTCAGCAGGAATAAGCAAAAATCGAATTTTTGCAATAAAATGCTGACGTCATCAATTTTTTCAAAAATTTTTTTTTCAAAATCTAGTTTACCACAATACCTTTCAGTGTGCAAAATTTTAGCTTTGCAATCAAAGTGTATCAAGAGTTATTACAAAAAACGGTTTCATGACGTCATCAGATGGCCTAAAATTGAAATTTCTTAATTTTTAGGCCAAAATTTTGAAAATTTGTAAATTTTTTTATTCAGCATCACGAGACATCATTTTTAGCACCAAAATGAATCAAAATGGACATTCAATATCGAAAGCCTGAATTTTGATTGCGATTTTTGTTACTTTTTACCCCCGGATTTTTTCGTTTTTACGTTACCTCCCTGTATAAAAGTGGTATTAATTCTGTGAAAAAGTGAAGTTTCAACAAAAAAATTTTTTCAACCTGTAGTATGATGATCAAAGATCAACTGAAAGAAAAAAATTGAAAAGGTGTTCACCTGAACTTGGGTTATAGACAAAACTTGCTCAAAATTAAGTTTTTTTGACTAAAAAAATGCCTGTTTTTTGCCCACTTTTTGGAAGGCTCCTTGCAGTAAAAATCCGCTAATTTTTGCTCCAATTAGCTTCACAAAAAATCCAATAACTTTTTTTCTATAAATGTTACAGAGGTCAGTGAACCCTCGTTGAAACGAGAAAAGATAGAGCTTTCCAATGAACCAAGTTTGACAGGGGTAGTTAAAAGTTCAAAAATCGGCCTAAAGTGCCTAGTATATCTTGTTCGAGCGCCGGTAAATGAGCCTTTGAAAATTTTAGACATTATTATTATAAAATAGACATTATTTAATTTTAGCTTTGTTCAAATGTATTTTACATGTAATAAAATAATGAGTGAAGTAAACTGTAAATTATCTTCCTCTACGTGGTCCTCCACGACCTCTTCTGTTTGAACCATTCGAACCTGTAGAAACAAAATTTGTTTAATAAGTCTTCCATATGAAATCCCACGGGTTGCGGTGGGTGGGCGTAAATTCGTTCGTGTAATTTCCTTATGAAATCTTAATTACCTGTCAGGCTATGCCCTAAGGTAATTTTGTAATTTCATTCGGGAAATTACACGAACGAATTTACGATGCAGCCAAACTTAGTATATCTTGTTCGGCTGCCGGTAAATTCGCCTCTGTTTAAAGCTTGTTATTGGAGGATATTAGTATGGAAGATTGGAATGATGAGAGATCTATAATAGCCTTATTATAATGTCTTTCCCAAACAGTTTGACTTTTCCAACTGCCTTGTTTCAAAATGTCTTTTAATGACACCCCTAGGGCTCTTGCTTTAGACGATCCAGCCGACCTAAAAGAATGTGCCGTGAATTTTGATGTTGGGATCCCTGCTTTTTCTAACATCGTTAGTAACCATCTAGCTATCGTCTTCTTCGAAACCTGGTCATGGGGTTTTACATAGTTTAGGAAAATCCCACTACCCTCTTCTTTCCTCCAGGGTTTTGTTCTTTCTAAGTACGTTTTCAAAGTTTCGACTGGGCACAGATCTGAGTCCTCTGAAAACTTATAAACTTTGATGTTGGAGTTAGCTTTCCCTGTTTGTGAATGTTTTACTCGTCCTTCAATTCCAAAGACTAGACAATCTTGAGCCTCAAACATGTATTCCTTCATTAGTTTCCCTATCTCGGAACCCCTGTTTATCAGGCAAATTGACAGTAAAGCCACACATTTAAGGGACAGATCCTTGTTGCTCAGATTACAGGACTTGCCCATACCCTTGATAAAATCTAGCACTTGTTTCACATCCCACACAAACACCAGTCTGGGTTTGGGTGGGCGGTTGTTAGAGACACCTTTCATTAGTTTGCATACAAGTGGGTTTTTCCCTACTGCCACCCCTTCTATTTCTTCATGGAGGGCTGAAATTGCTGATCTATGTTTATTAATGGTTCTGTATTGTTGACCTTCGTTGAAGCATTTTGTGAGAAATTCTAGGATCTCTTCTATAGCACATCGAATAGGATCAACCTTCCTTTGCTCACACCAGCTGCTCCACCGTTTCCAGGACGATTTGTAAGCAGCCTTTGTACCTCTAGATCGGGCATCTGCAATAAGCTGGGTTGCCCCTTCTGAAATTCCTGTCTTAAGATGTTTACCCCAGAGATTAGCCATGCTCCTAGTCTCAAGGTCTCCCCCAATGGATGTTTGTTTCCCTTTGGGTCTCTCAGGATTTCCCCTGTCGTTGGAAGAAGAATGGGTCTTCTGACACACATTTCCACTAGCTTCGGGTACCATGTCTGTGTTTGCCAAATAGGGGCTATTAGTACCATGTTCCCCTCCTCTCGGTCCACCTTTTCTAATACCCTTCCAATTAGTGAAAATGGAGGGAATGCGTAAGGTTTCCTTTGGGTCCAACACATTTGCATTGCATCCGTTGCTAGTGCGTATGGGTCTGGCTTCCAGGACACAAAAGGGGTCATTTGAAATGAGTGACGGGAGGCAAACAGATCTATTGTCGGTTGGAATTGAAATTTTTTGCATGTTTCCCTGAAAATTTTTGGGTCTAGTTTCCACTCACTGCGATCCAGACCCCGTCTGGATTCCCTGTCCGCCTCTTTGTTCAGGCGACTTGGGAGGTACTCCACAGTAATCATGATCTGGTGTTTTAGAAGATAATCCCAAATCCTTTTCGCATACTGGGTCAGAATCTCGTTTTTGGTGCTGCCCATCTTCAATATACAACTCAAGGCTACTGTGTGGTCTATCTGAAGGTGCAGTCTTTTGGGCTTTTTCAATTTTGTAAAAGTCCTTATTGCAAGTTCCGCTGCTATCGTTTCTTGAATGTTTATGTGTTGCTGGTTTTCCCATTGGTTCCATTGGCCCCCTGTCTTTTTTCCCTGGCAATGGGCTCCCCATCCCCCTGTTTTGGCCGCATCCGATTGAATTATTAGGTCCAGTGGGCCCAAATTGATTTTTCTCCCGTTCTGGAGTTTTAAGTTCTCTATCCACCAATCTAATTCCAATTTCCCTTGTCGATCTAACTTGACTATTTTCTCGTAGCTCAGTTGATTTTTTAAGTCCTTTATTAGGTTCATTTGCAAGAATTTCCAATTCAATGGGGCAGGGAGGACTGCCGCATAAGTGGAAGTCAATTTTCCTATCAGTTTCGAAAGTTCCCTAAGGGTTATTTCCTTTGACTGCAAAACTTTTTGGCAGAGTCCCACTATGTTCTCTATTTTTTCCTCTGGTAAGGAGATAGTCATTTCCTCTAAATTTATTAACATTCCCAAAAATTCTATTTCCGCTCTAGGTTCCATCACTGAATTCTCCTGATTTATTACAAACCCCAAGTCTTGAAGGAGGTAAATGATCGTATCCCTGGCCAGGAGTATGGCTTCTAGGTTTTCCCCCATGACCAGTATGTCGTCTAAGTAAATTACTAGCCGGATGTTCAGTCTGCGTTGAAACTGAACAGGGACTTTCAAACTTTTTGTAAATATTCTTGGACCTGGTGCAAGTCCGAAGCAGAGACAGGCAACCTTTCCAGGCAAACCTCACAAATTTCCGATAATCTGAGCGGATTGGAAGGTTGAAGTAGGCATCTTTCATGTCCAACTTCACCATTAAATCTCCCTTTTTTAACATCTCTGTCATTTGTTTTAACCCCTCCATTTTGAATTTTTCGTACAAAATGTAGGAGTTTAGATTCTTTAGATTTATTATTGGTCTTTGCTTCCCGTTTTTCTTTTCCCTTAGAAAGATTGTGCTCACGAAATGGCCTGTCTCTACTTTTACAGGGTAAATTGCTCCCTTTCTCAAAAGTTCTGTTATCTCCAGGTCTACAAGTTCTCTCTGTTCTTTTGGCATGTTTATGTCTTTTGGAGAGGCTTTTTGCCTTGGAATATTTATTAGGTCTAGTGTCATTCCCCTGATTGTTTGTAATATCCACTGGTCTGTTGTAAGTTTCTCCCAGTTTTCCGAAAAATATTTTAATCTTCCCGGAAGGGGCTTTGTTATTTCTTTGCTTGTTTTTATCAGATTTAAGAGAACAGGGTGTACATTTTTAGACCTCTTATTAATTTTGTGTTTGAGAGATTTCTTTTTTCCATTAAGTTTAGACTTGGAGCTACTGGACCTTTGAGATAGGGAGATTGAGTCTCTTTTGGACTTTCTCTCACCTCTATTTCTGTTGTTGTGACGGTCCTCTCTCTGGGGTCGTTGACCTTCTTCTTGTGCACGGTTCTGGTGGTGTAATGAGGATGCCCCTTTGCCAGAGGGGCCTTGTCGATTGGGTTCTTTAAGCCCCGGATTAGTGATCTTGACAGCTTGAGATCTTTGGATCTGTGTTTCAAAGTTTTGTAGAAGTTTTTACCAAATAATTTGTCCGATTTCGGTTTGAAATCATCTGAGGATTCTTTTAACATGGAAGCAGCTTGGATCTTGTCAATTCCCAAAGAGGTGAGTCCAGTTAGGCGACGAATGAAGTTGAGTGAGTTGTTGGCTTGGCCTAATAACACAACTGATTAATCTAATAGTTCAATAATTTCTGGCCCTGAAACAGTCTTAGTGGAATTCTTCTTGACCTTGCTCAGTGTTCCAAGTGGCCCCATTACATCATATAATTTTTTTTGTACTTTCCTCAGTTTTTTGTCCGATTCGCAGACAAAATTGTTCTTGGAATCGTAATACATATCTTTCCTTTGGTTTTCCCGCATTCTTTGGCACTGGATATTTCTCTAGTCTAGAGTCTTTGAGGGTTTTCTCGGAAATGTAGGTGTTAAAATTCTTCCTCGCGTAGGACGCTTTAGATTTGGATAATTTCCATGATGTCTTCTCCTCTTGACTGGTTGGGTTGAAACGGTCTTCTTTGTTGCATTTGGATTCAGTACGACTTTTGTTCTTCTTACGTTTATGACCTTTCTTCTTTTTGTTTTTCCTTCTTTGGGTGTCTGAATCACTTGATTCTAACTCATTGGACGACTCTTCAAGTGAACTGTTGTTGCTGGAGGATGAACTCTCCGAGCTTGATGATTCACCATTATCACTTTCGCTGGATGAAGAATCCTCTTCTTCAGATGATGAAGAGTAGGAATATTTCATTTTCCTCTTCGTGGAAGGTTCCCTCTCTTTGGGTTGAACCTCTGCCGAACTACCTGTACCATCATTTAGGTTATCAGGTGTTTTATTTGAATTCACATTCTGTTCTTTTTGGTTACGCATGATCTTGTTGATATTGTCAGCTTTTTCTTGGTTCATTTTAAAAAGTTCACTGTCGGAGAGCGCCATTTTGTTCTTCGCTTTGTTGATAGTAAGTTTGAAAGAGGCGAATTTACCGGCAGCCGAACAAGATATACTAAGTTTGGCTGCTTCGTAAATTCGTTCGTGTAATTTCCGGAATGAAATTATGCTTGAGTAATCAGTTATTCAAAAGATCATGACGTTCTCCCAAATGACTTTTCCAGTGTGTCATTAGTGCATAAAACCTGATAGAACGCCTTTTTCAAAGAAAAATAAAGGGAAAAATTAAAAAAAATAACAAGATAATAATTTTTTTAATGACCATTATACCGGGTTGGTGTAATTTAAGATGCATGATCTAACGCGCGATCCTTGCATAAAGTATGCTGATTATTCCTAATAATTATCATAAAACATAAATTATATAACATAATTCTAAAACAATGGCATAATCTTTTCTCGCTTTTGTTCACCACAGTAAATTTATCAAAAAAAAAGAAATAAATAAGCAATGGAACTACGAATAATTACGACCGTAAAATTATGAAAAAAATAACTTGCATAATCTTACAATAAAAAGAAAGTGAAAGTAATAAACAATGCACAAGAAACATTTTTGCTCTCAGTTTTAACAATCAATAATCGAATATAGGAATTTCCTTCTTAAAGCGATCGATCTGTGAAGTTGGTGTTTAGGGTGTTGTAGTTCTTTTAACTACCTTTACCCATTGGGGATTTTAGTTAGTTTACTTAAGTTTCTGTACCCAGCCTACTGAACTTGTGGAATTACTGATTAAAATTTAAATATATAGTGGAAAAGACATGGAGATAGTAAGAGATTTAATTTAATTTTAAGTAAGGATTTAATTTAATTTTAAGTAAGGATTAAGAGGATTTTAGAAGAATATTAGTTTTAATTTATTAGTGGTCGAGAAGATGCATGGACTTTATGAGAGATTTATTTAATAAAAGAAAAGAAAGGTATGTATATCGTACATATTTAAGGTTTATAATATTAACTTAATGGGTTAAAATGTTTACTAAAACGTAACGATGTACATAAAGTACATATAAAATGTTTTTGATGGAAAAAATTTGTGTCTATATGACTTATAAGGTATTACTAGAACGTAATAACGTAATAAAAGTGAATGCTTGAAAATGTATATTAAGGTGCATAATAAAAATCAAGAGTAACATTGAGTTACTCAAGATTATGTTGAAAGTAATAAATATTTTGTATAATATAAAAGATTAAATTTTTTGTATATGATTATAAATACAAGAAAAGGAAAAAATAAAAAGAGAATAAAAGAGAGTATATGAGATAAGAAGAAAAAGATATATATATATATATATTTCTAAGAGAGTTGATTTTTATAAAGAAGTTAATCTTTCAAATAGTGTTGGCTTTTCAGGGTTTTGTCTAGTCATGAAGTTGTTTACATTTAGAGGGTGGTGGAGAACTCCACCACTTTTGGTTAGCCAGTTTTTTGCAAGTGTTTTTAATCTGTTTTCTATTGATGACACTTTTGATTCCTGATAAAGGTCTGCTATTCTCGTTCTCATAGGTCTCCCTAATATAATTCTCAGAGCTTGATTTTGGATTTTCTCCATTCTATACATTTGGGCTTTGGAATTTCCTTCTTAAAGCAAATGAAAGAATATATTGGAGAACAATATGTTTTGCGGACCGTAATGTACGAAGCAAAAAACGGATGCTCTATTATGAGAAAGAATATTTTCTTTCGGTAAACAATTTCCCTATATTGATTCAAGTTATGCAAAAGAGAGAGTGAGAGAGAGAGAGAGTGAGAGAGAGAGAGAGAGAGAGAGAGAGAGAGAGAGAGAGAGAGAGAGAGAGAGAGAGAGAGAGAGAGAGAGAGTGAGAGAGTGAGAGAGTGAGAGAGTGAGAGAGAGAGTGAGAGAGTGAGAGAGTGAGAGAGGGACAGGGACAGGGACAGGGATTTTTCAGCTCTAGAAAAGAGTGTCGAATTTGGACGAGGGATGTCAACATTAGACCAAGACCAAGTTACGGTATGGCGGATGGAAAGACGAAAAGGTCTATACAGTCCATAATTTCAAATGAAAAATAAGTTTAATCTTCCCAAAGTTCCACAAGAGCTGCAAGAAGTATATGATAATGAAAAAGGGTTCCTTTCGTTGAAAGGGAGTGTTGTTGATGTCCCTTTGTTAAATGTTAAAACAAACAAAAAACTTTTCTTCAGCTTTGGCATTTCACTTTTCGATACTGGGTGGCCTTTGTGTTTATCTTTTTCATGAACTTAGCTTCAATTCTTTTGAAGAGATTGGAGTGTTTTTGGTTGTTTTCTTTCACTTTTTTGCTCATATTTGTATTTTTGAGCTTCGACCGAAGAGCTGAAGGAAAAGTTTTGATAAATTTACAGACCAGATATCTTATAAAAGCTAAAGTAAAAAATAAATTTACAGACTGTACAAAATGCGCGCATCAGATTGTTTTTTATCTTTCTTTCTGTTTTTGTTTTTTCTGGTTGTGATTCGAATTTCGAATGTAAACATTCTATTGAAAACGTTCGAAACGATCGTCATACATCAATGTGAATCAAATTATTAAACTCACCAAGATTCTGTAAAATACATTGAATTTAAAAAAACCTAACCGAAAAGTGATAACCTATTCATGATATCCATGATGTAATCTTTGAGCCTAAACAATAGATGTGACGTAACAACTTTGCCGCCATTATTGGTGGCAAAAAAATTGTCCCGCTAACCTATTGTGTATTGAAACCGGGGGTTTACGAAAAAGAAAGCTTAATATCTTGTGACTTAATATAATAGAATTAAATATCTTTTGGAAATCTATTGCAGATAATTAAAGAATTTCAATGGAAGAGTTTTTTCTTTGATTTGGAGTATTTGGATTTCTTATTAATCTTTTCTTATTTTTTCCGGGGGTCCTTGCTTGGAAAACATTGGGGAACACATTTGTTTTGCCACCAATAATGGCGGCTAAATGTTTTGATTCGGAGTGTCAATCAACGAAAAGATTACATAAGATTACATCATGAATATCATAAATACTTCCTGGGGTTTAGTAGAGGTATGCGATTCAGACTAGCTTCTTGTTAGTTGTGTTTCAACTTTTCAAAACAAACGATTTTGGTTCAAAATTCTAATCACAAAATTCGTAAGTTCGAAAATTTATTTGAACTTTACCGCTCGAAGCAATGCAGCGACTTCTTAAAAAACGAAAAAAACACAGGCAATGGAGTGCAGCTCGTCCAAAGTCACGGCAAAATGAGCTGCGCCGAAGAAAAAATCTTGGACGGACTTTCCCGTTCAAAAACATTCGATTCCACGGCAAAAAGCAACAGACGTTAAATCCCGATAAAAAAGCGGTTTTCGTCTAACAGGCTAGTCATGTATATGCTAATGTCATACTTAGGAAATCTACGAATCCAAGGCTTCACGTGATTATAAGCGTTATATACTTCAAAAAAGCATGTAATCGGCTGCTACGACGATTTTTTCGATATCTTCTGCCAAATTCATTTGGAAAATAAACCAAATCAAACTTTGCGCTTTGCTATCGTATTAATGTTTCGGGCAAAAAATATATATCTAAGAAAAGTTCCGAACAAAATCTCCAAATTTTTTCGGAAATTTGCGTCCGGTAAGATATTTTCCTTAGTTACGCTTTACGGTATTACTACATTGCTAATATGCCTCTTCTTGCTAAAACTCTTAAAGAATTAATGATGAAATTTCGAGGAAATCCAAAAAGATCACAAAGAAAGGCAGTTTTTTCGGCATAATTCTGAAATTTTCAGCCAGAAAATATGTTTTTTTTAGATAGAGCTACGTGTTGTTTTGTATTAGAAGTAAAGATTTCATTGAAAGAAATCGAGTAATAAATACTGTATTATATCCATTCGGCCTTAGCATGATAGCATGAAGGTAGAGCATCCAGCTACGGCGCGCAATGTTGTGGGTTCGATCCCCAGCCGGGTCATACCAAAGATTCCCAAAATGGTACTTGATGCCTCTCTGCTTGAAAGTTAATTTCGCGAAAAATGAAATTTTCCTAAAAATCGCAAAAGTTTTTACAAGTTTTAAAAGCCGAGGAGAGTCGATATTATCGATATTATCGCAGTGACTAGGATTCGGAACGGGAGGAAGAAGTGCAAATAGTTTATTTTTCATTTATTAGCATATCACTATTTCGATTGAAGAAAAAAATAAAATTTGAAATAATTTTTTATTCACTTTCCCTAGCCACTCGCGAAAGTTATTGCTACTGAAATTGAACATTCACAAAAAACCGCGAAAGTTTCTTCCGTAAATTTTCTTCAAAAAGTAAAAATTTAGAAACTTAAATCCGCGAAATTTCGCGAATTTTCGGTCTCCTCGCGAAACTTTCTGCCCGCGAAGCTTTCTGCCCTTAAAGTGAATCGCAGACCTCTACAAAACCTTAGGTAGTATTGGTCTGCTTAATGATCTACCAACCGCTTTCCGGTTCGGTTTTTTTAATTCGGTGTATTTCAAAGAATCTTGGCGAGTTAATAATTTGGTTGACATTGATGTGCACGCACCAAAGCGATCGTTTCGAACGTTTTCAATAGAATGTTTACATTCGAAATTCCAATCCCATACCAAAAAAAAACAAAACAGACAGAAAGAAATATAAAAATCAATCTGATGCGCGCATTTTGTAAAAACTGTAGATTATTTTTGACTTTTGCTTTTATAAGATATCTGGTCTGCAAATTTATCTTTTCCTTCAGCTCTTCGGTCGAAGCTCAAAATACAAATATGAACAAAAAAGTGAAGAAAAAAAATACTAAAAACACTCCAATTTCTTCAAAAGAATTGAAGCCAAGTACATGAAAAAGATAAACACAAAGGCCACAGAGTATTGAAAAGTGGAATGACAAAGCTGAAGAAAAGTTCTTTGTTTTGTTTTAAGATATAACAAGGGTACAACAACACTCCCTTTTATAGAATCATAAAGAAGTAATGCCAAAAATATTCAATATAACCCCCAAAATGTACTGTACATACATAACGAGATACCTTGAAATAAAAAATGATTATTAGAAATAAAAAAAGATGACGTCACTGTGAGCATTTGATTTTTTTATTAATTTTGACGAATCAGTAATTGTGCGTTAAAGGCTCTGGACATACATTTTATATGTCCTGTTAAACCTACCTTTTTAGAATTTAAAAATCGAAAAATTGAAATGAAAAAATTAAATGAAGAAGAAAACGAAGAGTTTTTCGAAGAAGAGTATTTCACCTGTCAAAGCCCTAATTTCGGTAAAAATCAAACAAATTGGAATTTTTTTTGGTTCAGGTGATTTTATCTATTTAGTATCTAAAAATACAATTTCGGAAAATTTTTGTGGAAGTATCTTTCCTTTAAAATCTCCAAAAAAACTCATTTTTGCGGTTAGTGTAAAACGCAGGTCATATGTCACAGGTCGCAGGTCACAGGTCGCAGGTCACAGGTTACAGGTTACAGGTCAACAAAGTGCAGACCGGAAAAAAAAAAGATAGATCACAACATATACATAACATATACATAACATAACATCAATACATAGCGCATTAAATTACAAAAAAGTAATACATGCTATTTAGATATTGTAAAAGGACTATTGAATAGAATAACAACCTATTTTGACATAGTGACACTTACTTACAAAAATAATGACAAAATCATAAAATATGATGCCTAACAAGACAAAAGCACCAAAAATATTTACCTTAAAGGAAGAAATTTTGGCGGGAATTTAATTTGGCGGATGGCCAAAAAAGTTTTTTCAGAGGGAATTTAATTTGGCGGATGGACGAAAAAACTAAATTTGGCGGGAATTTAATTTGGCGGTCGCTTAAAAATTTAACCTTAAGATGGCGTCAAAACAGCGAAAAAATAGCAAAAACACCTTAAAAGAGATCATATTTTCAAAAAGTTTAATTTGGCGGGAATTTAATTTGGCGGATGGCGGAAAAAAGAAATTTTGGCGGGAACTTAATTTGGCGGATTTCAGTCAAATCCGCCAAATCCACCAAATTTTCTTTCCGCCAAAATTTCTTCCTTTAAGGTATTATACAAAATGTGATGTGGATGGTGTGAATGGATATAAAATGGCACCAAACAGAAGCTTGCATGGACCCTAAGAGAGTGGATTTAGAAGGATGGAACTAGTTAATTATTCAGTTATTATTTTAATGTCTTAATGACAATTTTTGACAAAAATACTAACAGAATCATAAAATATGATGCAAGAACAGACAAAAAAACGAAAACTATTTATAATATAATACAGAATGTGATGTAGATAGTGTGAATGGAAATAAAAGGGCACCAATCAGAAGCTTGTGAGGTCCCTAAGAGAGTGGTTTTAGAAGGATGAAACTAATTAATTATTAAATTGTCATTTTAATAACTTAATGACAATTTTTGACAAAAATATTGACAGAATTACAAAATATGATGTCTTACCAAGGATTTATTATACACTGGATATACAAGTAACAGATTTTTGCCGATTTCTCATGTTCTAGCTATGTCCGCAGTAATGATATTATTGTTCACTCTCCTTCCCTCGTTAAATGATTTTTCAAAGCATTTTTATTGCATTTCTTATCGAAAATCACTCATCCAATTCCCAAAAGAGACTTAAAACCTTCCTGTGAGAGTCAGATTCTTCTACTTAATTGCTAATTATAAGTTGTTATGACGTTTCAAGCTGTGAGAAAGATGCAAAAGACGTGTTGTGTATAAGAAATTGAATGTTGACACCGGAAATTTTCAAACTTCAACATCAAAAAAACAACCTTGCCACCACGTGCCACCAAAAGATTTTCATACCACAGTGGAACCAAGACACTTAAGTCTTTTGTTTGTTAATTTTAGCTCTTCCGGGGACAGTTTTGGAAAGATATTTCCAATTGAAAATTTCGTGTCACTATAAGCATTTTGTCTGAATTTCTTGTCTAATGATGATTTTCTCACACTAGATTTCACAGATGTATCCGGCTTGGTATGCTAGCCTTATTTTCAAATTTTCAAATTTTTTTTTCTGCAAATGTACAAAAAGAAAGAGCTAGAGAACTTTTTAAAAATAAGACTGATAAACATTTTTAAAAATCAGACATCTTCGAGCCGCCATGACAGTTGTCCTTTGCGGACAAAGCTAGAACATCAATTGTTTTCTGAAACAATGGAAATACAATGATCGCTCTCCACCGTTTTATGAGTCGTTTATCCAGTGTATAATAAATCTTTGGTCTTACAAGAGAAAAACAATAAAAATATTCAGCATGCCGAATGTGATGATAACAATATGGCTGGATATAAAATTACACCAATCAGAATCAGTGGCGTGGTGGCAGGGGGGCCAGGGGGGCCAGCCCCCCCCCAAGCGGAGCCCTTTGGAGAGGGGGCGCCCCTTATATATGGGCGCCAAGAAGGATTTTTCAGGCGCCCATATCGAAAGATTGACAAATGAAAAAACAAAAATGGCGCCCCTCATCACCTCAAAAACTCAAAATTTTCTGGCTCGCTTCGCTCACACACTCCCTTTTTCTTATTGTATTCGTAAGTAAAATGAGCGTATATATAGAGAGGCGCGCCAAAAACAAAAAATCTTTTAAACGGGCACCATACTTGCCTTGGCCACCCCAGAGAAATTTTCCCACCACGACACTGAGAATCTCGTGAGTTCTCTGAGAAGGTAGTTTTAGAGCGATTTGTTGTATTATATGTAACCATCATATAACATTACAAACATTACATTATTTAATATACCTGTTATACGTATAATATGGTTTTAAATATTTTCTGGTCTGCGTTATACACGGCGCAAACTGCGTTTTTTGGAAAATTCTTATTTTTACTTTGAGAAGTTTCTTTTGACCCAAAATTAAGTTATTTGGACCATTAATGACCGTCTTAGCGTTTTTGGTGGGGAACCACCTTAAGAAAACATTTTAATATGAATCCTCAGAACCGGTGATTTACGGCATATAAGTTTTAGAAGAGTTTAGAAAAAAAACATGAAAAAAGTCGAATAATTTTCTTGAAAGAATATCTTGAATTTTTCGAGTATTAAATTTACTAATTTTATTAATACTCGAAAATTCAAAAGGTTCGTGCGATAATTTTGACCGAATTTTTTTCTCCTTTCACATTATAGGTATTAACATTTTGGATAAGTGAGCAAAATTTCATGACAAAATGACAAGTACAACTTAAGAAAAAAGTTTTCTGTTCCAGCTTATCTTTAGAAAGTTCCGGCTACAAAAATCATTGAAAATCTAACTATAATTAATCGTGGGCATTGCTATTAATAATGTTTAGTGTGAAAAAAAAACAAAGAAATTTAACAAAAATATGAAATTAAAGTGCTTAATGCTAACATTCGGTCAGCAATGAAATGCGCCAAAATTGCAAAAATAGACTTTCTCATAAACTACGTCACGGGGTCACGAACATCTTGCCTCGTATTCAAACAATTACCATGGTGATTATGTCTCTTAAGACATTAAATGATTTTTTATGAATTTGAAGTATTTTTAATAAAATCCGCTGGGAGTTAATCATCATGGCATTTCAAAACGAGGCAAGTGATGTTCCTAATGTAATCTATGAAAAGGTCTATAAATCGAGGGCATTGCATTATGTTTAGTGTGAAAAAACAAAGAACTAAAACCAAAATATCTAATTAAAATCCCCTAATGAGGTGATTTCTAGCATATTTCCGTCATTTTCGGCTTGAAAAATATTTTGCTCGGTAATCGGACTTACGGACCGTACTTATGACTAAATTTCGTCCAACAATAGAATGCGCTAAAATCGTTAAAATAGGGATAGTGCTGTACAGTCGCTAAAAAATGTTCCTTCAGCAAGCCATTGCAAAGTAAGAAAGCCTTATTAAAAAAATTCCCTGACTTCAAGGCTGTATTTATCCACTGACCTTTATATATCCCTAGACCAAGCTATATCCGCCATCTTCCATCAAAGTTTTTTTTTAAGTTGGTACCCACAAAGAAGCCATTGTAGTGTTAAAAATTAATGTCGAACGGCGCTACATCATCAAAGGTTTTCGAGGGAAAGTAGATCTAACGCTCTCAGTGCATTTACACCGCCATTGAGTAGTGCCGCCGCAAATTTTTTTTCCGTAGACGGGCGGAAATATCTTTAATGGTCGGAAATATCATAGCACAATGGTCGGAAATATCATTTGATGGTCGGAAATATCTTTTGATGGTCGGAAATATCCCAAACTCTGAAAATTTGAAAATTTAATGGTCGGAAATATCATAGCGTAATGGTCGGAAATATCATTTGATGGTCGGAAATATCTTTTGATGGTCGGAAATATCATTTGATGGTCGGAAATATCCAAAACTCTAAAAATTTGAAAATTTAATGGTCGGAAATATCCCGCGCTTTTAAAAATGCTTTATCAGCAAAAAAAATGTAAACAAAAATGGTAGCAAAGGTGGTGTGGTGTGGCCAACTTGTTATGTGTGCCAGACAAGAGTAGTTTTTTATTCTAAGTTTTTTGGACACTATCTGAGAACTGTTTTTATACATTATTTTACACAAGACGTAGACAGCTTTTTAGGGAGAGAAAGTGGTATTGACCTTTTTATTCAAACACGACTCTTGTTTATTTCTTGTATTTTTTATATCCTTTCCTCCTCTAGCCCCCACTGCTCTCAAATCACCCTAAAGCTAGTCCTAACCCTACCCGGACACCCTCCCATTCTAGACCTTACCCCTGCACTCGATCTGAAAACGACTGTTCGGCGGAAAATTTGGCTTCCAAAATCGAACCTTTACAGTGCATCCAGCTGGCAGTGCATGCAGAGAAAATTTGGCCAAAAAATGACCCTTACAGTGGGGGCCAGAGGAGGAAAGGAAATAAAAAAGACAAGAAAGAACGAAGAGTCGTGTTAGAATAAAAAGGTCAATACCACTTTCTCTCTCTAAAAAGCTTGTCTGGCACACACAACATGTTGGCCACCAAACAAGTTGGCCACACAACACCACCTTTGCTACCATTTTTGTTTACATTTTTTTTGCTGATGAAGCATTTTTAAAAGCGCGGGATATTTCCGACCATTAAATTTTAAAAATTTTTAGAGTTTTGGATATTTCCGACCATCAAATGATATTTCCGACCATCAAATGATATTTCCGACCATCAAAAGATATTTCCGACCATCAAATGATATTTCCAACCATTACGCTATGATATTTCCGACCATTAGAATTTCAAATTTTCAGAGTTTGGGATATTTCCGACCATCAAAAGATATTTCCGACCATCAAATGATATTTCCGACCATTGCGCTATGATATTTCCGACCATTAAAGATATTTCAGCCCGTCTACGGAAAAAAAATTTGCAGTGCCGCCATTAGGGTGGTAGTCTACCGCCAGATTTCAAAAGTCAAAAAATCACATTTTTTCCAATAACTCAAGAACTTCTTTACATTTCGTAATGAAATTTTCAGGAAATTTATATCAACTATTAACATTTCTAAAAATAAAAAAAAATTCTAAAAATAACCAAAGACGGGGGTAAAATCAGCCAGGGGGTAAAATACTTTATTTTGCTTGTGTCAGGTTTTCTGAATAGTCGGCTTGACCTATGAAGTTAGTTTTTTATTTAAATGACTAATATTTAGAAAAGGTCTGGAATGAGTGAAAAAAAATTTTTTTCCAGGGGGTAAGAAACTAGAAAAAACGCTTTTTTGAGATTAAAAATCAGGAAACCAATTTTAAAACTTTTTAATCGATTCATTCAATGCACAATCATGTAAGGAAACTTCCCTGAAAGTTTCAAGTCTCTAGCACTTTCCAATCCTGAGATTTTTCTGACAAGGTGTTTGCAAACCCCCGGAAAGGCGTTTTTGAGAAAATCAAAGAAAAAGACAAAAATGGGTATCATTTTAAGCTGGAAAGCCTTTTCAAAAAATTTCTTCACTCAATACTCATCAAACCAGTCAGGTTTCATAAGTTAAAGTAAAACATTTCACAAAAATTGATAAATTATCCAAAAATCAACAAAAACATGTTGCGCTAAAGTTATGTAAATATAGCAAACTTTGCGGTAATCTTGCGATAACATCAGATTTGGGTGAAAACAGCCACGTAAGTGTGACAAAATGTTCATTGAAGTCCAGCATGACTCTCCGTAGACATGGAAACTTTTCTAGTGCATATTCTTATTCACATAGACTTGAATTGACAATGAGCTGGCTTCGGTTACCGCCTAGGCGGTTATGAATGGCTGGTTTCAGATGAGAATGTGTGTCTCCAGAAGTTAGGTCTAGTTCATTATAATGCACATTTCTATCTCTGTTACATCATGTTGTGCTTGGAAATATCTCAGTTACATTTAAATCCACTACAAAACACTATGTGAGCCACCAAAAGCACACTGTCTATGACTATGATGCTCAAAACAAAATGCCGACAACTTAAATGTTTTTCGCAGAAATCCAGCAACACGAGCAACTTTAAAGATTCTGTAGAGCCCATTCTTCATTTAAATAAATCATTTCAATCAAAGAGATTAAGTTTTGATCTAAAACTTGCCAATAAATCTGCAGAATCATGCTTACAGCTTGCTTTTTGCAAAGCGAATTTATGAGCGAAGCAGTTTTGCTATATTGTGCACGTACCTTTAACTTCTATCCCAAGCGAAAATTTGCTATAAAATTTGCTATATAAATCACATCTCCAAACCGATGATTTTATCAAAATGACCTTGAATGGTTTGGCTTGAAGCCACAGAAACTTTCTCGGTTTGGTAGCTAGGACTGCGAAAAATGCCGTTTTAAAATGGTGTACCCTAACAGTGAACAGCAAAAAAATTACCGGAAGCCGAAACACGGACTTAGAATCTGAAGTTGATCAAATTGCCGCGCGGGTGGCACGCATCTAAGCAATCTAAGTAGTGGTTCTTCGGTTTCAAATGTTTATTTTGCTGTTATATGAAAAAAATTAGTTTGAACGTTGACAGAAAGGATCTTCATCATTCCTTGACTTTTAACAGCAAGTATCAAGTATCAAATAAGGTCAATAAATGAGTTATCTGGCACCCGATGTAGAAATTTTCTTCCGACACGCTAAAGCTCTGAAGGTCGGGAAAATTTTCAATTGGCCCGCTCCTTTAGAGCTTTAGCGTGGGCGGCCGCCAATACGCCATCGGAATATCAGATAAATAAATGAGAGGTTTTTGCAAGTCGCGCGGGCGGGCGGGAGGAGTGCTCCTTTAATGAACGAAACTTACCTTGCAAAACCAAGTGGATATTCTTATGATAAAGAAGTACGGAGGAATTTGTCAATTTGTCAAGAAATAAATCAAAACTGCCCAAGAACCAACAAGCCATCTTTGTACATTTTTGTTTTTGTTTTATTTTTATGTTTTGATGATTTCGACAGACGATTCGTGATTCGAATAAAAATGTTCGATCGTTCGACTAATATCGTTCGATTTTATTAAGGCACCATTTACACTAGAATAACTAGAAGGAAAAAAAAGAGCGATGCGCGGCGGGCGGCGGCGGGTGTTGTGCCTCCGTAGATTATGTGGTGTGTTTGGGGCATTGGTCAGTCAAGGACACCTTCAAATTAGCCTATCATAGGCTGATTAGCCTATCATAGGCTATTTAGACTATTTTATATAGGCTATTTAGCCGAAAATCGATAAAAACCTCGATTTCTGACGAAATATAAATAGTCGCGTCTTCTCTAAGGAATACATGGTTTCTCATTGTCAGAGAAATGTTCATGACAAATTTTGACTTTGGGTCAATTTTGGTTTAGGAAATATTCCACTTTTTGAAAAAAAATTTTTTTTTTAACAAACATGTGTTTTTGTACACGGCACTTCATTATCAGAAAATTAGCCTATAATCGGTTAGTTAGCCGATGGATAATAAATTTATTCATATTTCTGTTTCCAAAATTGAATGTTATATCAGTTTAAGTGAAAAAGATTCTTTTGGCTTTGGGCAATGAAGTAATGGTGAAAAATAGACGCGACTATTTATATTTCGTCAGAAATCAAGGTTTTTATCGATTTTCGGCTAATAGTAGAGGGCATTTTGTAAAATCTTAATTAAATATAAATAGGTCTCCGTTTTCTCGAGCTAAAATTTTCATTAATTTTTAACCCTATGATTTTTGCCTGAGACCGTCATATTTGTCCGAAAATCACACCAAAGTGTCCGAAAAAAAATTGGAAACATAATAATTTCGATTCCCCTACCCCTTAGCTTTCCAAAAATGTACAACAAGTGCTTCTAACAAAACAGTCAAGCGATTCCAAAAAATCGAACAAAATTCCCCCTACTATAAATAGCCTATATAAAATAGTCTAAATAGCCTATGATAGGCTAATTTGAAGGTGTCCTTGACTGTAAGTGAGGTTAAGTATACCGGGATAATCACGACGACGGACGAAAAATGTAATAGGCTAGTGGAAATACGAAATTTGATTGGCGGTTGAAACTCACTAGCCTGTTAAATTTTCGTTCGTCGTCGTGATTTTACCGATTTACTTAAACCTCACTATTAAGGCTCTTAGCTTACGACCTTGTCTCTATAGCGGCTTTATTTATTAGAGGGATTTTTAGAGTGCTTCTTATTTTGCTAGCAACTTGCGAATTGAGGTGGAGTCTGGATCGCTTCGCAACCCTTATACAATACGGCTAGTCAGCTGGTTTTGACGTGTTACACTACTGCAGCTACCATCTTTAATTTTAAGGATTACGTAATGCCACGGAAAATAATATTTTGACGCTCGAAAAGGGCGTAAAAAGAGCTTTCTTTTGGCGTATCACATTGCTATGTTTCGGCCGAGATTGAAGAAATAAGTCCTTAGCAACGGGATTTTTTCCGTTGCTAGGGCGATTTTTCAAGCACCCAACAGGATAAAAATGCTCACTGCGGCCTGAATGATAAAGATATAGCTCTGAAATTTTCAGGAGATGTTCAGAAAGACCTAAGGATCTCAAGACACTTAGAATTCGACAATTTTTTCGATGATTTTCCATTTCTCAGTAGACTACCACCTTAGGGTACCACTTTTCCAAAAAACTCCGATTAAAGATTTTGCTTGGCCGCGATTGAGAAATCTGGTCCAGGGTATATAAAAGTCAGTGCATTTATTCTAAATATTCAATAAATTACGATTTAAACACGGTATACTTGAAATTAAAACTAAAACTGTAGTGAAAATGTGTAAATTTTTATGACACCTTATTTTCAGAAATGTTATCACGCTCTCAAGCAAGGTGTGTAAAAAGATTGAAATCTTTAAAATTTTAAGAAATAAGCAAAGTAACAGGCCCGACACCCGATGGTAACAAATGTCATAAATTAGATTTTTATGACATTTGTTACCAGTGGGACCTGCTTTCACTTATTTCTTAAAATTTTAAGTCTGTCTCAAAATGTAAATACTTTATACCCCCGAGCAGCCCTCCTTCCAGCTGGCACACAACGTCGTTTCAACGTTCATCTAATGTTCACAACGTCCATATAACGTTAGATGAACGTTGTAACAACGTTGTGTGCCAGCTGGGATACCAATCCAAAGGATAGAAGGCACGCCTGGTTTGAAAATAGCGCTTTGTTCCGAATTTGGGCCTACTAAACTAATGAAAGCCAATTAATGAATTACCAGAAACAAAAAGGATGGGCTCAAAGGTTTAAAATAATGATTAGGCGATAAATTTTACACGTCTGTTTTATAAGAACATCCAAAATGTTCGAAGCCTTTGGATGTTCTTAACTTTTTGAGTTGTAAGCCTGAAATTGTTCATAACATTTTGGCCATTGTTCTTATATAGTTTTTTTCTCATAAAAAACGTGTAGTTTTCATAAACTTGCGTACCAAAATTTTGGAAAACTGACAGCCAGGAAAAATGAAAGTTAATCCTGTTCTACAACAATTAATTAGAAAGATAATTTTGATCGGCTCGATGAAAGCTATTTGCAAATGCCGATGAAAAATGAAGAAGAAAGATCAATCTTCCTAAAAGCGGGGGGACTCATATGGTCCGACCCACGCAATGTGCAGCACTTAAGGATAGGTTTCATTGCATCAAGGCGAAAAAAACTTCTCGTGCCCCCAAGCCTTAAGGGTCTGTTTGTGGAATGCTGAATTGCAAGTCTGACAGTAAAAATCTGATGTATCTTTATAGTTTTGACTCGCACCCATCTTGATTATTTGTACTTTGTATCAACATCTCAGACTCATTTTCAGGTGGCTTCAGCAAAATAAAATCAAACTACACTGTACTGTACGGGTCTGAAACGTTCGGTAAAATTTACTGTAAAGGGTACCTTTTCATGAGATGCCTTGGAGTTTTTACAAGATACTTCGCTAATTGGTCATTTAAAGTGATAGAGATGACGTGTTCTTTAGAAAAAGTAATAAGATTATTTTATTACATCTTAACGACCAACCAAATCAAATAAGAGCTTGTAAAAACTCCAGCTTGCCCCCATGCGGAACATGCCGTTGTTTAGAAATCGAGTAACCCCCCAAGGGAACTTAAAATCATCCACTCAACGTTATCTTTCCAACGACGAGATATTACTTTTTATTGAGTCTTTTTTTCCCTTAAAAGCAATGTTTAAAGAATTACGGACTCTCAATTTTTTTGGACCAGACTTCAAAATTTGAAACCCCAGGAACAACTTTAATTTCATTTCGATTGTTTTTAATTCTAGGGCCGTCCGGACCCGTAAAAAACTCGTCAAACTAGGATCACCTTAGAAAAAGAAGGAAGAAAGGAAAGCTTATGTAAGGAAATAATTTGTTCGTTTTCTTCTCACCATCATTATATGAAACAATATACGACGCCTTCATAAATTAGAATGTCTTCTGTTTTTCACTTTTGAACAGCAATATACCAAGTTGACGTTGGGAACCTTCATATCGAGCCTTTGATCCAAGACAGTTATTGTATTGTATTTTATTGAGAGAAGGGGAACAGGTTTTGCTGTGCCAAATATGAAGCAGGGAAGGATCAGGAGCACGAACCACATTCAAACCTTTCTTCAGCATCCTGAATATGATGAGACAGAAAAAAAAATCATTAATATAGAATATTTTGATAGTTTCATCCAAAAATTAACCGAATAAAGCTGGGGGCCATGGGTTTACCAACTGACGATGTGTGGGGCGAAAAAAATAATTGCTTTTAGAATTGCATCCTTACAGCTTTTTCTGTTAAAAAATCATGACAGCAGACTTTTTAGTATATTTCAACCTGATTTCAAATCTGTGTTAAGATATTTCCGGGGGGTTTAGGGTTAGGGGTGCGAGCTGACGGAGGTGTGCCACCCGAATTTTAACCCTCCGACCCTTAGAAGCTAAAAGTGGGACTAAAAAGAAGAAAAAAAAAATAATTTTGTTAATTTTACTACCCTTACTGATTTATCTAAATTTCAATCTTGCTGGGGGCAAAAAAATGATTTTTTTTCTTCTTTTCAAACCCTTGGTGGGACTGAAATTTGATTTTCTGATTTTCCCAATCCTTACAGGGACTGCCTTTAATTCATAGAGAAAATTTGGCGATACACTACAAAGCTTGTTTGAAATGTTTTCACAAAATCTTAAACATTGACAAAAGTATTTCTGGAAAAATCCATGCCTGGAATTGAACAACCGGAATATCTTAAACACATACAAGTAAAAAACCTTCTTACACCAGGGTTTAGAATCTATCATCCTCGATTATTTTTTACTTTTAGGACAATTTAAGAAAAACGGCTTTTTTTAATATACTTTAGGCGTACAAACTTTCGCGAGCAGAAAAATCACAAAATTCACGACATTTACTTTCGCGAATTTAACGGAAAAATATTTTTCATGACCATAAACTTTCGCGAATCAAGACGTAAAATTGAGAAATTTCAAATAGAAAATGGCTTTGAGGGACAAATACTTCTTATTGGCTTGAAACTTTTTTCCTTTGACTTATTAGTCTTATAGCAGGTTAAAAAGCGCCATAAAAGCTACATTTTATTCAAAGTTTGAAGTTTTACAGATATTCTATTTTGTCAATTTTTTCGCGAGCATAAACTTTCACGAATGGCCCTTCCTAGAATTCTTAAACACGTATTTACTTTTGCGAAAATCGCCAAAGTTTCTGCTCGCGAAAGTTTTTACGTAAGTGATCACACATGCACTCCGTATAACCAGTCAGAAAGTTTCAAATCGTTTCAAATATTTTCCGTTGCAATATTCACAAAAGAACAACAACGAGGTAGATTCTTCCCCGGACAAAAAGGATTAACGTTTTAAAAATGTTTTACCCATTTTTTTGACTATTTGACACATGTGAGGGTTTACACTTTCTGTTAGGCCAAAGTATACCAGAATCAGAGATGAGCATAGGCTGCACACATCCACAGAATTGATTTCGATATAAGGGATGTAAGCCCCGTCTAACTCTCGCACGAGAATTTTATTCATAATGCGCGGCCCTTACTTTAATCGTAGAAATTTTAGCGAGACTAATTTTAGCGTATATTTAGCGAGTCAGGAATATCTTGATTTTTTTTGGATTTATTTTAGCGAATCACGATTTCAAAAAATTTCGCGTGGATAAATTTTAGCGAATATTCGTATTACATTATTGATTTAATTCGTTTTCAAGCATTTCTTTGCACTGAAACCCTTCCTATTGATAAAAATGTATCAAGGCAATATAACCAGAAATTTCGCGTGGATAAATTTTAGCGATCTGACGATTCGGCGTGTTTTAGCGAGATTTATTTAAAACGCTAAAATTAGTCTCTCTAAAATTTCTACAATTAAATTATATCAAATCATATCAGAGGGGATGCGTAAGCAGCCTAAGATAAACATGACACAGAAAAGAAAGTTTTACCTGACATAAAGGTTGTAGTCCTCTCTTCCCCATCCATGTATCCGTAAATTGAAGCCACCGGTTCGCATATAGTCCGTCTTATAGAAGCACGTCATTCCGTAACCGTAAGGACGCCACGTTCCCGTCTGCTCGTTGATCTCAAATGTTTTCTCTGTGTTCACCATAGAAAGATTCCCGTTGAATACAATGTTCGGATTATAAAGCGAAAAAACGATCGGCATGTATACGGAACGACCCGCTTCCGTATATTTACGACATCGGTCAAAAAAGTCTGGTTTTATACGAATATCAATATCACATAAAAACATGAGAACTTTAGCGTAGCCGTTCCAACGCATAATACCGTCATGCAATGCGTGACCCCTGTTGAAGGGGACGTTCTTTTTCAAGATGTCGTAAGCGGTAAAATTATGACTCTTACTGAATTCTTTGATCGCTTTTTTAATACCGTTGCTCGATTCGCCCGTATCGTGAATAACGATCGTCACGAAGATATTTTCCGTACGTCGTTTTCGAATTTCGTGTATATTCCGTAGAAACAAAATCAAACGGTCACTGCGTTGGCTTACGGAGACGATAAGATTGATGAGTTCTTTCTTAACGTTTGCGTCAGTTACGGAAAGTTTTTCAGTTTTATATTCTGAGTATGGTTTCACTACGTTACTTGTTATCTGGAACGTACTATTATACACGAAAGTGAAAGTATACTTCGCGCCGTAAAGCTCATCATAACGGAATATCGAGTCTTTAATGCGTAAGAACTTTGGATCGTAACGATACTTTGCAATAATGTCCTTCTGGGCAGACCTCGCTGCATATTGAAAATCGAAATTACGACGGAAAGTTTTAGTATTAACTTTTTGTTTCGGTTCTAATCGATTCAAGGGTATGCTTTCATAAAAAGAATTACCCGTATATAATTGGTACACAGAATACTTTTCTGGGCGCCACGTATGGTTAAACGCCTTACGATTTCGAAGTTCGGGTTTCACAGTTGTTGTAGTTGCGCGATCTTCAGCTCTATTACGCCGTAAATCGGCTACTGTTTCGCGTAGCTCCTGTGTAGTCTCCATGTAGCCACGCAGAATGTCTGTCATTCTATTGAGAGCCATGCAACAAGGGCGCGAGGCTCGAGAGGCGCTGGTTCGTAGGTCGTCAAGCGGGATGTCATGATTTTGGTCGTTTGAAGTCTTCTCGGAGATATTGCCAATCGGTGTCGTGGAAGACAATTCACGAGAAAGATTAAATAAAGTTTTATCGTACCGAATTTTGGTGGAATTCAAATAATCCACCGTCTTCCGTAAATTCATGATGACTTTCCCTCTATAGTTTAGTAATTTATTTTTTTCGGTCATTTGTTTTTGCAGTTCTTTGAGCATGCGTCGATTCATATCACATTGCCATGAAGTGTATGTCTGATGGTCGATGGTGTTGCGCTTGGCAAGGTGGGCGGCGAAAGAGTTCTGTTGTTGGGCTAGCCGAACTTGCATGAAAATATACATGAAAGCGCAAAGGGTGAAGTTGATACAAACTTGAACAATCCAAGACGAAAGGGAACAGCAGGAACGCGTCTTGAAACAAAAACGCCTCATGTTGCAACAATATTAACGACAATAGCCACCCCACGCCAACCACCAATCAAACCTTAAATAGAAAGTGAAGAAGATGACAATCACTCTTTTTCTTTCTTAAGTTGGAAGGAGAATGACAAGATGTGTAATATAAGTAGCAATACTTCGAAGCTAAATACGAAGGCATTCAAATCAGGCAAGTACACCGTATTTAAAATTAGTAATTTCTTCAGTTTACCTCGCCAGTTTTGGTCAGGCCAGGAAACTATTGATTAGGGCCACGACACTCAAATGCCAAAACCCGTTTAATAGGATATTTATAATCTTTCTTGACATTTTCTCAGGAATAAAAAGTCGAGTTGTAGAGATCTTATAAACGCTCAGCGCACAAGAAAAAGTATACAAAGTGTGTAAGAGAGCCTCTCTATGTGTTAAACCCTGGGAAACATCCGTGAATAACAATCACATAAGTAGACTAATGAAGATCTGACCATAAAAGAAGTTCAACAATTAAGCACGGACAGGCATGGAACGCATTATACAGTAGAAAGAAAACTTAGTCAAAGAAAAACAGCCTCCAAGAAGTGAAAACATCTGAAATCATTCAAAACATCCACAAGAGTTAATGACAATTTTTGTGTTTGTTACCTGAGCGAGCCTCCCTTTCAGTTTCCCTAGACAATCATGATAACTTTATCTACCAAGAAACTATCCGACAGCGTCATATTTCGAAGCACTCTTTACAACATCTGCTTTCAACTAAACTACACAGCATCATAAAGAATGTCATTTTCTTAGTACTCATTTTGAGCATGGCCGGCCTTTCTTTTTTCAAACAAAGCAAAACGTTTACAGTTAAAAGTGTTCCTTTTGTTTACAACATTCGATGGGCTAGACGTTTTTTATAAGAACAAACTATATAAGAACATAAGGCTTCAACGGCAAAAGTATTAAGAACAAGTTAAGAATATTTCATGAACACCCGGCAGTTAAAAATCTAAAGAGCGAGGTTTTTAATCTAAAATTACCTTATTTTTGGGGTTTCCCCCGTTTATTAAAATTTGAAGATTCTTTTAGCTCTCTCGTTTATTCGACTGGTAACCTAGACACTCACCTTGTACAGAAACTTCAAGCTGATGTGTGGACAAATTCTTGTTCGTACACCTGGTTCACCATTTCATTGCATGTTCCATCTAATTCCTTGGCCACACTCACCACAAGCTCGTCTAATAGTTCTTCAGAGAACCTGAAAATATAGAAATTATTCAAGATCATGCGGTTAGTGTTTTACATCCTAAATTTCAATCCTAAATATTTAACAGACATCATTTTACGTATCTCCTAACAATTGTAAGCACAACACTTTTAAACAAAATATAGAACAGGTTTCTCCCTTTTTAGCGCCACGCGATCACAAATTTCGAAAAAAATATTCTATTTATTCTGCTTTGTCCAAGGGGGGGGGGGGTCGATAGTAAAATCTCAGACATATATGAATAGTAAAAGGATTTTTACGAATTTTTACATACCACCACCCAGACTCTTGG
Organism: Clytia hemisphaerica; assembly: GCF_902728285.1. Classification (NCBI taxonomy): domain Eukaryota; kingdom Metazoa; phylum Cnidaria; class Hydrozoa; order Leptothecata; family Clytiidae; genus Clytia; species Clytia hemisphaerica. Next base: position 745,135 of record NW_027103850.1, on the reverse strand, counting down.
AAGAGGTATTTTACTACCCCGGTAGTAAAAGTTTTTGGGACAATTTGTCATAGAGACCACCTATTTTTCGTTGCTTTTCGGATCTTTTTTATATTAACAAAAAATTTTGAGAATTTTTTGTTTGCAGCAAGCAACTTTCCAACAGAAATTTTTTTCAAATTATAAAAATTTTCAGATTTTTTCAGAAAAGTCATCCAAAGAATTACAAAAATAGCTAAAATTTGTTAATTTTACCAGTTTTAACTACCCAGGTAGTAAAAATGTTTCAAAATTTAACCGTAGTAAGCGTCATTATGTCTGAGATTTTACTACCGACCCCCCCTGCTTTGTCAGCATAGAAGCACGCTTCCTTTCTATATCATGAAAATATCTTTAATAACTTAGATTTAAGATTCCTAAAACGCTTTAAAAATTAATAAACGCTATTCACATTTCATAGAGAAAACAAAAGCCATCATGACACGTTTTTTAAAAACTTTGGAAAAAAATTCCCGTAGAAAAAGGCATAACCAAGTTCTAATGATGAACAAACCTCGAAAAATCAGGAAATCTTTATTTAGTTTTCAAAATATAAAAACATTCTAATACCTATTCAACGACACTAAGTTAATTAAAATGTTGGTTCAAATTGAAAGCAAACATTCAAACTTGTTAGTACTCTGATTAAAGACGCGCAACCTACCCATTCATATCGAAACCAGTGATCTGTTTGGCGTTTTTTCTCGTTGACCTTTCGAAACGATCTCGACGGTTCAGGATATTATCAAGCATCCCATTACCAATGTCTATCAAAACTCGATTGTCACGTTTATTACTCTCTGAAGAAGAAATGATATGGAAAGTTACAGCTTTGGACAGTGCAGGAATTAAGTTTGATCGTATTTGCAAACTCCTAATCATGAAATTTGTCACCCTTTTTTTATAAGAGCGTCCGAAATTTTTGAAGCCTTCGGACATTTTCTTAACTTTTAGAGTTTTAAACCTGAATTTCACTTTCTAAACCCTTAACCCGACCACGAGGGACGCGTATATGCGTCCAAAACAAGCAAAAAATCCGGAGTCTCAGACTTGAGGCCATAGCTCCTGACCACTCGATTTAAAGGGGCATAAACCGAATGCTTTTAGAAAAAGTATAAAAATAGCTTTCCAATGGTACCAAAACCATCTTCTAAATCAAATAGCACAAGCTTTTATGGCACTTTAAAGTTTTGAGTTTCAAAAAAAAAATTAGAAAAATTTCGCCTTTTTCAAAAAAAACCAGCGTGGACAAAGGGGTTAGTGTTCTTACAGTTAACTATTGTACACGTTTTTCCCTCACTACACGTACGTTTTTTATAAGAACAAACTATAAAAAAACATGTTTCGATTGCCAGTATATTAAGAACACGTCAATAGTTTTTTAAGGCTTTGCGAACTCTAAAAATTCTTCTCTAAATTCTTATGAATTTGCTCATAAATATTCAGAAAATGATAAAAATAAGAACATTTTAAGAACATTTTAAAAACATTTCTAGGCTTGAAACTGAAAATGTTCGTCGAAAAGTTTTGATGAATGTTCTTATAAAAAACATGTAGTTAACAAGAGTTTATTATGGCACACTAGCGAATGAGATAACTCCGTGGAACGAGAGAGGGTAGTTAGTTACCTTGGCCAATTGTCGGTAACGGTTGGACAGGTTTTGAACCAGTGGTGAAAACAAACAGTTCTTCAGGTTTCCGCAGCTCTGTAAAATAACAAAATGTGCACGTTAGGTTTTGGAAGTTCAGCTCTGGTAGTCATCAATTCCACACCTACAGAGTAGTATCCCTTAGGATCCGAAGGACCTTTCCTGTTACGAAAGTATTCGTGATGTGCACCACTACAATGTCTTCGGCGGACCCAACAGCTGATTGGTTGAAAGTGACGTATTGATTGATTTTATGTCGCTTGCAACCAATCATCTATTGGGTCCGTGATGTAATGTCAGAAGACATTGCAGTGGTGCATATCATGAATAAACATATTTATTTGGTTAATTCGACTTTTGAAAATTGTCAATTTTTTACTCATTTTGAAAAAGTTTTCTGTAACGTCAGTATTTAAGCTATAAAAAGTCTTTGCCGGGCCTTATTCCCGGGCCACCTCGCACTTACCCAACTCAGGGCGAAGCGATTTCTATTACCCTTGGGGACAATTAGAGTCCTACCCATTAAGGTTAAGTTGAAAATCAAATGAAAAACAGATTTTTCAGTTATTCGAAGTAAATTCTTATCCCCCTTGGAGCTTGGAATAAACGGGAATCTAACGTATAGAAAAACTCAGCAGACAGTGACGGCACATCAAAACCCCTGTCTGGAAGCCTTTTGTTCCTTTCTATTGTTTTGGACTTGAACTTGCGTTGAGAAATTAGTTTGTTTTGTTCACTTTTTGATCATGCGATTTACTTTTGAGCCAATCCCAAGAGGAGTATTTGGTGACGTGATCAAAAACTGAGCAAATCGACTTTTATAATCGTTATTAACATTGAAAAACGGTAACAAAAAGTTACAACAATGGGCTTCTAGGCCAGGGTTTTTTATACGGACTATGATCAAATGAATTAATCAGCGACACGTTACCATTTGATGTATGGTTTTGTGAGTAGGCCAACGTTTGATGTTTACGTCTGATCAAGTTTTCTTCGTTCTAAAAGAAAATAAAATTGATCAGGTTTTCAATGCTGATGTGCAAGACCAGCAGACCTAGTTTAGAGGGTCGAATTTCTGACTTGCCTTCCCTCGTTTTGGAGAAAGTTGGCAGAAAGTCTAGTGTCTAAAGTCTTTTGACGTCAATGCAATGACTTCTTTCAATCTTTTTCAAGCAAAGATTTGAAACTGCAAACTTTCCGCCGATCTTCTGTCGTCTCTCACATCGAAAGGAGATAAGGCAGAAAGTCGGCCGTCTAAACATGGTCTAAATAATATTTAGCAAGCTCTGCTTCTCCGCTCACCACAAGCTCAACATTAAGTATTTTAAGCACTGTGACAACACCAGTCTATGTTCACTTACCAGAGCCGCACTGATGAGTCCTGGGAAGGACTTTTCTGGAATTAATTCAGTCAATCAGCGTTTTCAATTTTTTTGCGTGGATTTAATTTTGCAAATCGGCCAAAGATCAGTTGGTCTTTCAAGCAAAAAATGTGATCTTTCGAGTGGATTTAATTTCGCGAATTTTATTCTCAAAAACAGGAATTTAATTCTCGCGAAAGTTAATTCGATTAAGCTATTGATTTAAATTCGAACCTGAAATTGTGAAAGTCTCTCTTCGATTGATTCCAGCGTCGGACGATCGAACGCAAAAGCCGCCTCATTTTCTGCCACTTCTTCTTTGTCCATGCTGAAAAACAGACGGTTAAAATTCAACCTTCAGATGCCTCCTCCTTAAATGAGTAACCGTCGTTGTCAAATCAAAAAGGCAGATCTCAAAATTAGTGTCTAATAAAACTGAGAATTTTTTCAGTAAGGCAACCTTAAATTTCAGATTGACCCTTTTTACATAGTGAGGAAGGTCCCATCTACATGAAAGATGACCAGCCAAATAGATTTAGTTTTCTTGGACACTAATTAATGGTGGGGCCCTTCCGGGTATGTTTTCAGGTTTCTCAAAGTGCACTGTAAGGGTCGTGATGAGAAAAAAGGGCACTGCAAGGGTGTAAAAAGTGAGTTTCTGGGTGAAATTTTGGACAATGTAACAATAATTGCCTTGAAATGGACAAAAGCTTTGAGCAAAATACAACGAAAGTTCTATCAGGGAAGTGATTTTTAATTTAAAAATCTGTTTTTCCATATTAAGGATATAATATTTTCATTGATGAACAAGCATCAGTCGACACCCCCTTTTGCATTGGACATGTTATTTTTAAAAATGAATAAATTTTGAAATTTATCAGAAACATTAGAACACGTTAAGAAATATCTTACAAATACTAAACTCATTTCAAACAAAAGAAGCAATATACTTTGATAATTCGACAGCAGCTTCCATCAAAAGATCTTCAAGGATGTATTCAGCCAAACGTTCTCCCTCTGACAGAGCTTTTTGAGATGCAACTTCTGCTAAACGTTTTTTGATGGATCGTTTGTAATCATCAGTTCGTTTCTCATCTTGCTTGGCTATAGTCTACGTTATAAAGAAGATAGAAATGTTTGATTACCAATTGATAAGTAAGTCAAAGACGACCCAAAGGCTTCTCTTTCGATAGCTATCTACCCGAAGGTAGGGAAGGGCGCCACTCTTTCTCCCTGGATTGCTCCATTCAACCTTGATCCTTCTCTTTAATTACTGGGCATCAAGCAGAGAGTTATCAATACAATTGATACTTGTGCCTTTCCTTTGAAGTGTAGGAAGAAATTTTTAAGTCGTTTTCCAGAAACAAAGGCTAAACTAACTAGGAAGATTTGTTTCTTAAATTGAAAGGGGGAGTCACTACGTACTGATTTGTATATGTTATCACATGATAACGAGTGCAATTCGAATATAATTGCACGAGTGATTTTTTTGTTATTAATTTTCCGAGTCCGAAAGGACGAGGAAAATTCGAAACAAAAAAATCACGAGTGCAATTTTCGAATTGTACGAGTTATTATGTGATTACGAGCTAATCGCACAATGGCTTTCACTACTTTTTCCCAGTTAGGAAAGTAAATTACAGAAATTATGACTGAGATTTTTATATTTTTCTCTTCTCTATGTGTCTTTCTTTTATTGTTGTTTATTGACTTTCTTTCTCACAAAATAAATTTTGAATGCAATTAAAACATTCGATGCAAAAAAATGTAAGAAAAAACATTAAAATCAATTTTGTAAACATTGGCGCGGTATTGAAGAGTGTGATTAACAATTAATTGCTCTCTACAGAATGCAATTAACGATTAATTGCTCTCTTTGAGGGCGTGCCAAATAAGAAAAAATAACCCATCGTGCGATTAGTAGTGAAAGCGGGTTATCATTAACAGATGTTATCATAATTTGTAAAGAATGTGACTGGCCAATACGGGGAATGGAAACTTACTGACGTTTGACGTATAAAATATACTTTGACGCCATCTGGTTTAAAGACCCTTCCCAGACGGCACACAACGTCAAAACAACGTCCATTTAACGTTCCTAACGTTCAAATAACGTTAGATGAACGTTAAAGCAACGTTGCGTGCCAGCTGGGTTGGCACATGCTTGACCGATGCAAAATACCGGAATTCGGAACCTTGTATCACTACACCAAAACAAGTCGCTTTCATTACACCTGAGGATAATGTCAAAATTATTCAATTCCCAAAATTTCGAGAAAAAGTTAAGAATACTTTGAGGACTTTGAAGCTTTATAGACTCTAAGACATTCAATTTCTTAGGAAATTGCACAAAAATGCTCACGAAATCGTGAAATCAAGACATTTTAAGAACACTTTTAGACTTCAAACTCAAAAAGTTAAAACATTCGAAGACTTCCAAAATTTTTGGATGTTTTTATGATGAAAAAAAATGTGTAGCAGTTGTTATCGCTATTCGTAAAGAATGTGACTTGCCAGGCCTGGGAATGAAATGCTACTGACGTTTGACGTATAAAAATACGACCAACCTAAAAGATTCTGGTTTGTATGCGACCCCTTCTAGTTTAAAGACCCTTGACAGATGCTAGACCGATGTAATATACCGAAATTTGAAGCTTATATGCGCTTCACCAAAACAGGACGCATTTATTGATTTCATTGACTGTGGATGATGTCAAAATTATTCAATTCCCAGAATCCAAAATTATTAAATCCAAAAGAACAAGTTAAGAACATTTTAAGGCTTCATGGACTCTCTAAAACACCCAATTTCTCAAGAAATTGCACAAAAATACTTGCAAAATCTTGAAATCAAGAACATTTTTGGGCTAAAACTCCAAATACAAAACACTGAAATTTGAAACCTTGTAAGCACTGCATACACAAAAACAAGTCACTTTCATTTCTACTGAGCATGATGTCAAAATTACAGACGAAAGTTCGTGACCAAAATCATTGTCGAAGCATCATCATATATTATTTTGAAAAGTTTGACCTTTCGAATATTGAGTGAAGTGTATTATAAAGAGGAGGGGAATTCAAAAAGGAGGCATATTTTTTTCTGAAAAGTGAGAAGTATAACGATGCCATTTAAGGCGGGACAAAAACATCCGAATGAAAGCTAGACAATGATAAAGTCATATTGATAAAGCCCTTTTCTTAAAGTATATTTCGTCAGAAATTCGGAATCGAAATTTTCATTTCAGATAAAGTTTTTCATAAACAAACGAAGTTTTCCAATATTATACAGCAATAGATTAGATCTATTTTTATTTTGTACGCTCTGAAGGTCGGGAAAATTAAACCTGGAAGGTTAAGATCACGGAATTTTGCAAGACCGCGTCAAGGATTTTGCAGCGGTAAGCCTGGAAACATAGCCCTTGTTTTCGGGGATTGACGGACCCGCTCCTTCAGATTTTTACCGTGGGCGGCCATCAATAGGCCATCGGGATGTCAGATAAATACATTGATGTGGCAACCATCAATCTATCTATCTTCTCTATTCCAAATGTCTCAATTATAGTGGCTTTTAACAGATGAAGGGTAAAAAGTTTTTACCTTAAAAATTATACAGTATAACATAACTATCGAAATCAAAAAAATCGATTTCAATATTTTTCTCTCTTGAAAGTTTGCCGACGATGTTAATTTAAAAGGGTTATGTATGAGAGGGCTGGACCTTACTGACAACCAATCAACATTCAGACATCAATTTGAAACGATTGTATCATATTGTCGAGAAAATACAGATTTGTTTTTTTTTGGTGATTTTCATTATTTTATAGATAAATTATTGTAGAGAATATTATAGCAAGGGAGTTTGTTATAACACGAACTCGAGTAACATGGCACAAAAACAACCGATGCGTGATCCAAAGAAAATAGTTGAAAGCAATGACACTCGAAAACCAAGACATACGCCTGCTTCACGTATAGAAGCGACACGCCGCGAACGATTACGTGTCCAAGGAATACGGCTTGCCTATCGATCACTACAATCAGCGCTAAACATACCAGTCAGCGGGCGCCCAAGATATCTACACATCCTGCAGTCAGCTATCAACCGGATACAAGACTTGGAAGCGAAAATTCAAGACTCCATGCTTGATAGTCCGTCGTATGACTTTGACAATCTCGCCGATATGAAAGCTAACGAAGAAAACGACTCCCTTGTGACCGAGGCACGAAAATTTAAATCGGAACCATCGATGGAGAATGAACAAATGTTGAACAGGTTAACAGTTGAAGACATTCAAAGTGAAGAAATTATAACAAACTCACTCACCAAAGAAAATCCCAAGGGATCCACAACAACATTAGAACTAGGCAAGACAACACAATTTGACTCTGTTAATCAATTCAGTGAACAACAAACGCCCAAAACACCCGTTGCTTTTTCGGTACGCTTGCAAAGCAAAAGAATTACCAGTTTAAACACCACAGATGAAAGTATAGTCGATCATGGTGAATGTGTTCAATACCATGTCGAGTTGGAAGAAACTGGTGTGCAGAAAGTTTATAGAAATCTTTAAACTTCGTTTCATAGGAAACAAAAAGTGACTTTGTTCGCCTTCAAATCAAAGTGCTACTAAAATCGCTGATAGCGAATTATTGTGGATATTCTACTTGATACTTATGAAAATTTCAAGCCCACATTCGCTTCAAGACATTCGAATGACTTTAAATCCATAACAGACAATAAATGTACACTCATCGTCTACATGACCAAAATAATTGATTACTGATATTTTTCATCGTACACTGGTTTAACGCCGATAACCTAAAACAAATATTCAAAGTTCAAAGTTAAAACCAGGCAAAACCAAAAATACAATCAGAAATTATTTGAGAATGTGACAGAAAGACAACATTTTAGTGAATTTGTTAATGACATGATATCAAGACTTTTAAAAAACGATGAAAATAAACTTAAACTGCGTGTAAAACATTATCCAGATAAAACTGAACAAAAAGACATTTCTGGAGTTAGTGATTTTGGTTAGGATGGACGCACGATCATTTGGTGGCTGCAATATATTTTTCAAATATTGTTAATACCGTAATATTTGTAATTTGCTTGAATTACAGTAAAAGAAAAGACTTGGAATCCTCCCCAAAATACACTTAGCGTCATCGGGGCGTCATCAATTTGTACAATTCTCTCCGTTCCTAATGTACGAAATTTCTGAAATACAATCAAAATCTCGTACAGGTTTCGGGGCGGGAGTCAATTGACCGATGGCTATGTGCGGTGGTTGAGGGTATGTTATTGAAAATGTACTGTAAGGGTGGACTTTTTGATAAATGTACTGTGAGAGTGGAAATTTCACAAATTCAGGAAAAATTGCAAATTTTTGCCTAAAAATTCTGATTTTTTTTGCTCTAAAAGAGTTGAAATGGGAGAAAAATGCAACATAGGGGTACATTGGAGAACTAAAGAAAACTAGCGAAAAAATAACTAAAGAATAACTGGGAACATGAAACGGTAAGTATTCATGATATGCACCACTGCAATGACTTCACCAAATTATACAACTTTTCCGTTTTTGTTCCACCCAATACGTCACTTTTTCTATTGTTTAAGTGACGTATTGGGTGGAAAATTTTAAAAGTTGTCAGAAGACTCTCCAGTGGTGCATATCATGAATTGGCCACCATGAACGAGAGTCCAAAGTATACTCCGAATCAGCTGCTACTTCCATAGCAATTTGGTTAAAAACAACTGTCTCTTATTACAAACTGATTGACAATTGAATCATCATTTTTTGTCGAATTGAGAGGAGGAGGGTTTATTTTTTGGAATTGAATTCATTTTTTACTCATCTCGCATCTCGAATAATTGTATAGGCTATTTTACAGTTTTAAAGTCGAAATGAATCGTGGGTACTCAGAACTACCGCGCTGTGATAAGACTTTCTGTTGGGCTTAATTTTTGGATGTTTTTGCGTCTAGTCAACGGAAAGCCATTATGGAGGCGCAATTTCAGTCCTGATTACCCATTTATTCATTTCGATTGTGAAAATTTTCGGATATCTCGTACTGGCTGCGTACTCATCCCCGTTCTCATTTCAAAATCTCTTTTTGTCAAAACAAAATGACCTTTTGTTGCCTCTTCGGACCCTTATATGTGACCTCCCCAAGCGATTTGGAGTACATTAAAAATGAGACCGGTCTTGGTGCGGACAGATCGATAAAATGTGCAGCAAAAAAGCGGCCAAAAGATTACCGTGCGGTAAAATGATACCTTTGTATCTACCAGAAATTATCCAAAAATCTTTCCTAGAAATTCCATTCAAACGCACTTGATCGCTCACTAAAGAGCGCCATTAGAATGAGTGCGGTAATCAGTGCGGTCATGGTGCGGACATTTTGTTTTTATTGTTTTGCTTGTTTGAACTCGAGGCTGAAATTCTTACGGCAATCGAAAGAAATGTAAACAAACGGCGGGGACCGCACCATCGTCCGCTTTCGTCAGCACTTTGTCCGCGCGGACCATACGGTACTGTGCGGTCTTCTGGCCGCTTTTTTCAGCTTTTAGTCGCACAATTAACCAGTCCAAAAGCGGCAGAAGCATGACCGCACCAATACCGGTCTCATTTTTAATGTACTCCAAATCGCTTGGGGGGTCACATATAAGTTAGCACATCAAAAATCAACACGACATGACATTTTCCCAGAGGACTAGGAATTAAACAAGAATAAAACGTAGCCTAAAAGAATTGTTTAAATCATTTTTTTAATTTTCAAATTATTTAGGGTTATTTTTTACCCTAGAACAACCAACTAATCAAATTAGTTTTGAGTCTAGAACTGAAGGAGAAGAAAATAAAAATAAATGTGCATGGATAGAAACGAACCAACTCGTTCGTTTACCAAACTGGAAGATTACCAAGATATGTTGTAGAGGCAAAAACTGTCAACATCATCAAAGAAAGACTCAATGAAGCTTCTTGGAAAAAATCCGAAAAGATTCGAGACAAGACAATTGTAATCAAGATCCGGTTCTCAGAGGCCCTCGTGAACATGCATACATTATAATAGTAACAAGAAAGCCTGACGGCTTTGAGACTACAAGCTGCTCGGATTTGCGCAAGCTACCGATTGAATTTAGATGACCAGAGAGGTAGCCAAGAGTTCGCGTTTCGGGGTGATTGAAGTTTGGAGGTATTTTATTTAAAGAATTTTAAAGATTAAGCCATTAAAAAACGTCACTTCGTAATTTTAAGTTTTCAATAATTTTGAATATATCCGCTTACACCCTGACTAAGAAAGAATTGTTGACTTACTATTCAGGATGAGTCAAAAATAGGGCAGTATGAGTCGAGGTACTAAAAAGGTAAGGTAAAAGTCCAATGGGGGGTATTTAGGCAAATGGAGTGTGCCGCCCTTAAGGGTACCTTTTTGGACTACACACTAAGGGTTGGAAAAATCAGAAAATTTAATTTCAGTCCCACTAAGGTTCGGAAAAATAGAAAGATGCCCCCAGAAAGATTGAAATGTGGTCAAGTTAGTCCCAAAAGGGTCGTAAAATTCACAAAATGTACTAATAAAGTCGGGCGGTACATCCCCGTCAGCTCTCAACCCTAGTACGCCCGGGCTAACAGTACAGGCTGACCGTATAATCATTGCCATTAAGGTAATATATTACTTACTTGACACTTCACTCGCCAAAGTTAAGGCAAAACTTTCCTATAACCAATATTTTTCATTAGCATCTCTCGGCAGCTGTTCCTTGCCTTGCCTAAGGCTGCTACTGGTTGCTTATAAAAAAATATGTAGTGAATAATACATGTTTTTTTTTATAAGCAAGTGTATGCCCCTTGGTCTGGCTCGTGTATGCTTAAGTGTTCAAAGCATCCAGACAAAGGTTATGCTTATTATATGCTTATGAATCATGCTTATGATTCACCTCGAACCAAGTTTTTAGTGATATTTTGTAAAAGTTTGTTCAGATTTTGGGAGCAATAAGCGTTATGCTTTAAAAAAAACATGTAATGGTAACAAATACTTTCGTTTTCTTTATAATGGAAAGTGATAAATAATTCATAACTTACAGTATTCTTTTCTTTTTACCAACCCCGTTTTATTGACTCTCGGTCGGAGTACCTTTTCTTCGTTAATAGAATCCAAGGAGGGAAGGGACTTTCGTTTTTGTTTATCACCAACGATGGAGAGGAGACATTACAGACAATTTTTTCAGAAATTCAATGCGTAACATATTAAACGATACTACGTTTTTTTGATAAATGAACGTGTTAGAGCGTTTTTCTATAACTTTTGTTTTTGTTTATATTTGATAATACGAAATCGAAAGTGGCCTAGTCTAATTTTTCGAGAGACTGAGTTCCAAGTGGCTTATTATGATCCAGGCCGACTCGACATCTTAGAATGCCTAGGCCCTTAGTCGATCGAGAATTTACAATAAAGCGTTACATCCGATTCCCGAGCTGGTTCCAATAATCCTACGCGTAAAAGCGCGTAGTCTTAATAATAACAATAATAATAATAGATACAAAACATACCTCAGCCCTATCAAGCAAGGGTTTAAGCCGACTAGCGATATCTTTTTCTGCTTGTGATATCAAGTATTTGGACGCTTCGAATTCCTGCCTGAAAAAAATAAAACAACATCTGGTGTTTAGAGCATGCAAACTTGATACGCCATGAATTGCGAGCGGGTTTAATATTACGGGTTTACTATTATGAGGTTTATTCATTACGGGGTAGAAAAGAATTTAAATAAATCAATCCTTACATACATCTTGAGTAATGGATTGATCTAGTAAAAGAGTTTACTTTCGCCTATCTAAATACTTCATTTGTCGGGCTAAGACTTATTCATGGCAACAAAGTACAAAAGTTCATATAAGCCATATAAGGATCACACAGGGTCACACGGTCACACACAATACCATACCTTAATTGTTCAAAATTTTCTAAGTTTTCTTTTCCCATTCGATTGAGCTTTTGCATCTGTCAAAAATAAACAGAAGACGGACTTTCATAATTAAATGGTCATTTAAAGTATGAAATTATTCCAATTAAAGAAAAAGATTTCAGGAAAAGCTATTGCTTATTATGTAAAGAAAGTTCGAGAAATCCCATTCGTATTGTCAGCGTAAGAGACGTGTCCCCTTTCTCTATCATAAAAAAAATATTTAAAGGTTTTGTATTTTAAAGTGTTCCCGTTTCATATCAGACACATATTTCATACCAGGACAGTTATATTGTGCTGATATGAGCAAAAAAAAGTAATTTCTTTTCCTATTTCTAACCAATCTTGCTCCACATCCGTGTCAATCCAATGTGAAAAAGGTGGTAAATTGAAATTGATGAGTACGCAAACGATATCACTCTTATTTAAAAACAAAACCTTTAGCAGACCGTGAGAAGCGATATTACATTTATAAAAAGACTTGAAATTATTGTTTCAAACCTGATGATTCTTTAAGCGGTCAAGCCAATGTTGTCGTTTGACTTCTTTCTCCACGAAGGGTAAAGGAGATCCCAAGACCCTCCTTCGTGTTGTTTGCTTTCCTTCATTGTAACAATATACAGGTTCATCTAAGACACTCTCCGGGGGAGAACGAGGGTCGTAGTTCGGAGATCTTTGCTTTAAAGCTACATCGTCGAAACGTGAACGATCACGAGCCTCTTCCACCTTGAACGAAAGAATGGAACAAACTCAAAAGCAAGTACATTGGATATACAAAATATTCCAAGAAGATAGTATAAATTATGCTTCAAAAAAGAGACATTACAATGGCTTCTCTTTCAGGTGAGCGGGTTTGAGTATAGTATTTTTATCAAGGAAGATGATTGAATTAACTGTTTGCTTACTCAGCATTCTTAAACAAAAAAGAAAGCAAAATTCCTCATCTCCCGCGCCGTGCGAGTAAAACTTTTGAAATTCTTTTTTTACTTTTTATGCTTTGTCAGGGCGCGCCTCCAATCTATATCATAGAACAGAATATTTTTAATAAAAACGTATCGTATTTCAGTGAAGATTGGCGTAGAGGCGAAACATGTATGAAATAACAATTTAGTCAACTTTTATTATAACAAGAGTTTAAATCATTGCCATGAAATCATATTGAAAAGTGCTCGATGATAAACAAACAAGATACCAGAGCCAAGTAAAGATAAGATTATAAAATATTATAAGGACTTACAATGTCATCATCTTTCTCCTTAAAGGATCGTGTATCCACTTCAAAAGCAATGTTCTTTTTACTTGGTGACGATCTGGAGATCTGTGGCTTCTCTCGTATCCTGGACGCTACTGTCGGTGCTGAATACGTTGTTGGTCTTTTCTCCAAGTTGCTTGGTTTAGAAGATTGAACCTAGGTAGAGATATGTAAGAGCTGAAGTTTTCATATTTTATTACTCAAGTGGTCAACACAAAAAGCTAAATTACCTTTTACAGTGGGGTCTCAGTAACTCGAACACACATGGGAATACAAACTTGTCCCAGTTAAGGAATTTTCGAGTTATCTAAGGAGTAAGGTTTATAAAGTATTATTAACTGAAGGACTAGAAAACCTACTCGAAAGGAGACAATTAAAGTTGTACATGTTTGATTTAAAAAAGAGACTCCGCTATTACTATTACTTTGCTTTGGCAACAACTTAGGACGAAATAATAATTGATTTAACAAGTTTCGATGTCTCACCTTAATTGATTTCTTTTTGAGCTTACTTGCTGCTGGTCTCGAAGATTTCCCAACATTTTGAGGTTTCGCTGCCATCATGAACTACGAATAAAATCAATAAAACAAACCTTTCTTTTTTTATTACTCTAGCCATAGATCTTATTTAAAACACTGGATAGAGCTACTCCGTATTTCCCAAGCAACGGTAGATAAAAGAAAAATAATGCGCCATGTTTGCTGAAAGTAGGTCACAGTAGTTTACAGTTCGGTACCGGCAATTTGTTCAACCAAACAAAAAAACCTAAATTACCCGAAGCGACGAGGCGAAAGAAGATCGATCAAATTGCCGGCACCGAGCTATGTTCTACTTATCAAAGATGGCGGATTATTTTGATTCAAATAGGGACCGAGGAGCTATCTAGTGTTTTATATATGATATCTGTGACTCTAACTTCTTAAACTCATCATAAAAATACGCATCTTTAGATGAAAAATAAAAAAAACGAGTCAAATAAAAGTGCGAGATACCTGCTTATTTTTATTAGATTTTGAAGTTTGTGTGTCCAGATCTTCTTTCACTGGAAAGTCAAGAAAATGCAAGAGAGACTTTATTAAGACTAAAAGGAAATCGTCTTCAATAATGCATCTGAAGAATCCCTTTAAACAAAGTTTAATTGTGAGTTCTATCGATTTTCAGATTTCATTTGTTTTGCTTGAAAGTGGCCATTAAAGGGTCAAAGTTTTTAGTTTCAACCTTTTTTGGTTTGCATTTTCATTGTGTGTGCCCGTTCTTTCATCCACTGCTCATAATCTTTGAGTGAAGGTTGATGATGGAAGCGTGCCAGTGGTGAGCTGAAGACATCCTCTTTATACGTTTTGTGGTTGAAGATGGAACCTTTACGATTGTCCAGTGTCGTCAAGGATAACATCAAGTCCTATTAAGGTTTGGTTAGATTCAATTAAAATCAAGTGAGGCCGTTATTCCCGTAGACAGGAACCCGTCTACGTATTTTTTTTAAATCTGATGAATACTTGACGGGTCAGAGCTGTGAGTCCGATTTTGGCCTCAAAAAAATTACAGTGGGAAATTCGAATTTAGCGCTGTCCTCACTAACTAAAATAAAAACCAAATTTCGGAAGTTGCACTTTCTTTAAGAAAGTGTGACCAGTGAAACAATAACAGGATTTGATTGGCTGTGTTTTCAACCGTTATTAGGATATGGGAAATTCAAACGGTCAGCCCATACCATGCTATATATTTCGCCATCAGTATATAGAATAAGAAATCATAGCATGGATCTCCAGGCTATTATTCCCGGTGTAATAAAAAATATGGTGTTAAAAAAACAAGCTTCTAAAAGTTAAAAACGCTCAAACAGTAAACTTTATGAAACTGACCAAAGGAGAAGTTTTGAGTGAGGCCGTTATTCCCGGTGTAATTAAAAATACGGTTTTAAACTACCTTCTAAAAGTTAAAGAAGTTTATCAGAAACTTATGAAACTTTAAAGAAACCGATCCAACCAAAGGAGAAGTTTTAAGATTACACTAGGCTGCACACGCATCCCCTCTGATATGTTTTGATATAGGCGATGCGTATTGTGTATAAAATTCATGTCCGAGAGTTACCCCCATCTTTGTGTTTTTCAGTTTTAATACTTTTTTAGCTTGATCATTAAGTTTTATTTGAAAGATCTTTAAATCTTATTTCGTTTGAATTAAAACTTTGAATGGCTAGAGGTTAATACAATCATTAGATTTCTGAGTCTTCTTAAGAAAATTGAAACAGGTTACCCGGGGTAACTCTCGAACGGGAATTTTATGCACGATACACATCCCCTATATCAAAACATATCAGAGGGGATGAGTGCAGCCTAAAATAACAGCAAAATATAACTGATAAGGGAGTGGTCAGAAAGTATCTACTAGGGGGGGGGAGTGGAGGATATTTTGAAAAATCCCAAAAAACTTTCGCACCCCCTCCCCTAGCCTGGAAAAAAAATTCGAACCCCCCCCCCTCATAAGGCCCAATATTTTTTCGCACCCCCCCCCCCCTACTAGAAAAATTTCTACGCAAAAAAAGAATTCATACAGATGCGGTACAAAGAGTATTATTTGTTTGTATGACAGTTTTTTATGTCAAAATTAGGTAAGGGAGATCTTTAGGAGATCTACCATTTTGATTGACGTTTACACCACGGAATTTTTCCGTCGATTTCCATGGTTACGACGGAATTTCTCTGAAGTAAACAAAAGAAAAAAACCCGTGGTGGAAACGTCAATCAAAATGGTAGTGTGATATCCTAAAGGAATAGTCCAGGGTTAAAATAAGAATGAACGAGTTATTTTCTCTGAATTTCCCTAAGTTTTGGGAGAAAATTACGGCTTATTTTCCCTGATACACAATCTCCCTACATTACAGAGGCATCTCAAGATTACTCAAAATATCCTGAGGGGCCACCATGGTTGGCCCCGAAGGGAGAAAATTTTGAAGATCAGGTACTCGAGACCCTAAAATACAAGCTATTCTGTTGTTAAAAGGAGTCTGAAAAATAAAATTCTCTGAGTTTGAAATTTCCCTATAAACCTATATTTTTCAGGTTTTTCAGGGTCTGTCAAAGCTCTGTGTATGTAATTTATAAGATATTAGTAGAGACTAAGGAGAGGCACAACCATGGTTTGCGCCGACGCGACGAAAATTTCGATGTTTTTCACCACCATTTTAGCTAAAAGACACTTTGTTTTGACAAATTTCTTTCTAAAAAGTACTTTTTCAAACCACTCTGATGAGCTGTGAAAGCTACAAATCTACTTCCCTCATCTAGCTCAATGCTACAAACTAAAAGGGCAAGGCGATCCAAATAATGTTAGTATGACATGTACATATATCCAATAAAATAAATTGTCGGCCGAGTTGTTGGGCGTCAGGCCGAAAAATTTTTGAAATATTGAAACGTAAAACTATGAAATTAGACTTCCTACATTTTCTCTTGAGTTGCCCAAAAGATTTGGAACCCCCCCCCTAAACCCTCAAAAAAAAATTGAAACCCCCCCCCCTCAACCCTCGAAAAAAATTTTGGAAACCCCCCTAGAATCCTCCACCCCCCCCCTAGAATCCTCCACCCCCACACCCCCCCTAGTAGATACTTTCTGACCACTCCCTAAGAGTAAAAGAGGCAAACCTCAGTAGCAGAAGTGTTTACAAAACTCTCTTTATGAATAGAGAGAGCTGATAATTGACGTAGGAGTTGACCAAGTTCTTTATAAATACACGGTAATTGACCACTGGTGTCGTAATACAAAGGCGCGTGGTTGACAAACGATTGCAACGTCTTCACAGCGTCCTTGTGTGCGGCTAGTAAGCTTTCAAGGTATTCACTCTAAACAAAACAAGAGGGGATTAAAAAAGGGAAATTTTCCTTCTGAGCGTTTGTATTATTTTGTTACCAGATTTGGTCTAATCTACGTTCAGAAACATTAGGCGAAGTCAATTTAATTTGTTGTTTTACAGGCCTAGCTACCCAAAAAAGAGAGTCTTTCACTTAAGAAATTTATCTTTATTTCGATTTTAAGAACAGGATCGGTCGGGCCTGTAAAACAACTAATCAAATTGGTCTCGCTTCAAAAAACCACTGGTTCGAAATTGTTCGATTAGGAATCAAAGTTTTGAAATGAAAGGATTCAGACACCTCTGTACGAAAAACAGAATAAGTTTCTTTTTAACAGAGTCGAAATTTCCGAAAGTTTCACAAACACTAAGAAAATAACCAAAGCCAATACATGCAGTACCTTTTTCCAATCTTTAATTTCGAAAGTTTTTTTGTTGATGTGTCGATTCAAGTCGTGTACTTTTCGTTGAAGACCATACAACATACGTCCTGAACGTTTGGCTTGTTCTTCCGCTCGCTTCACTTTCATTTCCCAACGTCTTTCTTCTTGTTCTGAAATGGTACAAATATGGTTGCGATATAAGTCTGTTGGTCTAATGCCAACATCCCTGTTCTAATTTTGATATCCTTCTTTAGAGATAGGAATAACAAGGGGCAAAGAAAATAAGTTTCAATCAGCAATTCCGACCTTCTTATAATTCCTCTAAAGAAGGATGATGAAATTAGAAGAGGGACCAACTTATGATATTTCAATTCAATAAAAAAGCTTTATTTTCTTTATTCATTATAAACAAGCAAATTAAATGTCCATACAGATTCTGATTACTCCTCACTTGCACGTATACCCTCTAAAGGCCATGACTCTGTAAGAGGATTTGTGGACGCACAGCTTTTTTGATCTTTTTGATTAAGATTTGGGCTGTATTGAGCTCGGTGATTGGCTTTTAAAGCAAAACCATCGTAGCTAAATCAAGCGCCGCACATAAACATCAGAACCCAGTGAGTGAAGGAAGAGTCTATTACCATACACGTTTTTTTTTATTTAAAAGAACGTCAAAAAATTTCGAAGCCTTCGGATGTTCTTAGTTTTTTGGATTTGAAGCCTAAAAATGTTCTTAAGATGTTCTTATTTTCAGCATTTTTTGAGCATTTTGATGTAATTTCTTAAGAAAATGCATGTTTTTAAGTCTCCAAAGCCTTAGAATGTTCTATAGAATGTTCTTAAATTTTTGGGCCTCGAAGCCTTATGTTCTTATATAGTTTGTTCTTATAAAAAAAAAACGTGTATTTCCCTAACACCCTGCCTGGCAGTGCTCGGGATTTGAACAAAGTCCATTGCGGTGCAAGTCTATATTCGATTGCCGATTGGTAATGGTTGTGTGAAGGTTTCGATCACAGACTTGCACCGCATTGGACTGTGTTCGAATCCCGAGCACTTCCAGGCAGGATGTTAGGGAAATATGGTGATAGACTCTTCTTTCACTCACATGTCTCTCTCTCGATCCGGCTGATAATCGAAGTATCGATTGAAGTCAAATGAGCTTAGTAAAGCTCAAATTGCAGATGTAGAACGATAAACTCGGTATACATTAAAACCCAGTCGTGCAAAAGGTTTATGTTTTGATTGGTCAAATCGTCACGATCTGAATAACCATTCAGAGCTGAGCGTTGTATGAACAAATGGATGATCTGGATGTATACCGGGTGCGCCACAAAAAAACTTCTCTCTTTAAATCTAATTTTCTCGATGTTCAATTTAAAAGAACCATTCCTATTCCATTGAAAAAAAGGAAAAGGATAAACTTAAATTTTGATGGGTCATTTATCAAATTCGCTTAATTAGATCAAAAGTTATGGTCAATTGAATAAAAAAGTTACTTTCTGAAAGTGCTCAAAAACGTAATAAATTATATCTTTCGAAAATTCAAAATGTTAAAAAATACATTACTTAAAGTTTCATGCTTATCGCAATCATCAGATGTGTAAAAATCAACCTATCAAATTAAAAACAAGCATAATTACATGATACATCAGTATTTTCGTTTCACTCATGTAAAGGCTATTGCAATTGCCAATTTTAAAATAAAAATTAGTTAGGTCAATTTTTAACGTTTTCGAGCACTTTCTGAAAGTAACTTTTTTATTCAACTGAGCATATAACTTTTGATCTAATGAAACGAATTTAATGACCCATCAAAATTTATTTTATTTAATCTTTCTTCTTTCCAATGAAATAGGAAAAGTTCCTGTAAATATTTCAGATTTCGAGAAAATTAGCTTCAAAG
Source organism: Clytia hemisphaerica (assembly GCF_902728285.1). Lineage (NCBI taxonomy): Eukaryota > Metazoa > Cnidaria > Hydrozoa > Leptothecata > Clytiidae > Clytia > Clytia hemisphaerica. The sequence continues at coordinate 725,745 of NW_027103850.1, read as the reverse complement.
AGAGAAACTTTTCTGTGGCGCGCCCGGTATAATATACTTTAATTGGATTAATTTTCGCAAGATTAAATTTTGCAATTTCGCAAATTTTTGCCATTTTCGCCAAATTAAATGCACCACAAAATTTTTAGAATCACATTTTCGGCGGAAAAACCAGTCTAAAGTCTGAAAAAATGGCTATTTTTTAGCTGTTTTCAAGCTTAAATTCGCGAAATCAACGAAATTTTTCAAAACTCTGACTTGCGATTTTTTTAGTTCGCGAAATTTAATCCGATTATTAAAGAAATTAATGCAAAATAAGTGATATTGTAAGTGTTCTTATGATTTTGTGTATACCTTGTTGTAGAATGTTCATTTTTCTGAATTTCTTTTCATTTCGATGAGGACCACCATAACCTTTATCGTGCAGTGTGGAAACAACTTGCTGAAGGGATTTGGAATACTTCTCAAGCTCTTTTTGTAGATCTGCAACTTGATCTTCTTTTGACGGATCTTTGACCGGTGATGAAGGTTTGAATGATGGTACATCTGTTTTCACGTCAGAGGACGATGGATAGAAATGCAATTTGTAACTATAAAATTAAATTTGTTGATTGTTTTTCTCCATTATAAGGATAAGTTGAGATGGATTTCTCCCAATTCACTGTCTCTGTCCAGTCAGTAGACAAGAATTCACTTCCAGCTCTACCGAGTGGCAATTGAGTCCTTGGGTTCCACATGGATCCGTAGCTCAATGGTAGAGCAAATGCCCGCGAATGGTATGGTTGTGAGTTGGAGTCTCGCCGGATTTGTTGGTTTTCTAACAGTTCTGGTGGATGGTCAGAAAACAACATGAGAGCAACTGTATTCACTTCATAATAAGGATAAGTGTGTAAATTGACAAAATAACTCCTTCAAAACCTGTTGATGGAAAGGAACTTTGGAATACTTCAAGTTTATTTACCCTTTTCCATCGTCTGCTTTGTTCCTCTTTCTCTTGTTTTTCATGCTAGATTTTTCTTCAGGCTGGGGTTTTCCTTTCTTCGCATAATCATTCTTTTTGATTGATCTTTTGAGTGATTTCTCTAATACTGTATCTAAAAATTAAGTTAGGTCGTTTGAAACATTTCTCCATTTCATTGCAACATTGGCAACATTGGGAAAGAGAGATGGCAACGTTGTTATGTTAAACTCAACTTTTTGGTTTTGTTCAACTTGAACACTCCTTCTCACAGACCCAGTAACAGGCTGCATCATTTGAAAATTTCAGGCGTGTGGTCAATCACACTCCTAAAACCTTAATTTTAGTAATTTAGGCGTGTGATAGATAAGGAGTGCTATGCACAACTTTCAGTTGTGAAACTTACTTTATGGGGTGTGATTGATCGCACTCCTCAGACATTTTAGGTGTGTGTGGAGGTGTGCACGTGCTATCGCACGCCTCAAATGATGCAGCCTGCAGTAAGATCTTTCAGCCAGTGGGATTAAATATAACGGACTGAAACTCGATGAGAACCAATATTGCCATGTTTTTATAGCTGGGAATTTGAATTCCTTTGTTTTCAAGTCAGAAAATTCAATGGGTATGGAAAAAAATAGCCCAATATTTTGCAGTGAGGATTTGTTTATGTAATTATTTTCAGTAGGGACACAAACTGGACTATAATAATTCTCCACTGGGAGTGATATCTGACCAATCTTTCTAGTGGGAGGAGATCCAACTCGGTCTGTGAAAAAAGGGGGTATTGCTTGAATATGTGGAGTTAATTTAAAAGTTAACGTTTACTTCTTGGTATCTCTGAAAACAGTTATAAGAGTAACAAGACAATATATAGTTTCAAACCTGTTCTATCTTCTGTCAGCATTGATTTTAACTTTCTTATGTCCAACTTTGCCAACTGCACAGCTGCTGATAGTCTCTTGCTTGATATCAATTCTTCTTCAGAAGGAAGGGAAAGGGCTATAATGAAATAAAACAGAAAACTAATAGACCTAATCGGAGTTTTTGATTTTTCTAAAACAGTGATGTATTGTGGGATTGTTTAGGGTGTATTACAATAGATTTCCCTTGAGGAAATCCTAAGAGATTTCTATTGTAATACTCACAAAACAATCCCGCAATGCATTGCTATTTTAGAAAAATCAAAAAGCTCCAATAAGATCTATTAAATCATGATCAAACTCTTTGAGTGAGATATCGCCATGTTGTAATTGTAATTTTGTTCAATGATAATAATCAAACTCTTATTCATTCTCAAAAACTAATGGTGGACCCTGCAATGAAATTTAAAAAAAGCAGTTAGAACAAAAAGATCTAATCCTTTGTTATTGTCTTTGTATTTTGATTTGGAAAACAGGAATCGTTGTTCTTATGCTGGATGTAACAGCCGTAAGGATGTGGAGTAAAAACTGATAAATCTTACCTGTATTAGTGTGCCCAATATCAAAACGAGGAATAATCTTTTCAATGATGATTGGTTTCGGTTTTCGAATGGCATTGTATGAATTTGAAGGGTTTCTTCTTTCACCATTGTTAAAGTATAATTGTGTTTGTGGAAGGTTCCTCTTCAAAACACTTGATGGAGTGGAATGCTGCATTTTATTTAGCTTTGATTCTTTTATTATAAACATAGAATATTTAAAATTTTAGGTAATTATTGAAGTAATTTGTCAAATACCAAGAAATCCTAAAGAAAGATTCTACTTCTATTCTATTCCATTATTTGCATATTATAAGCTTAGCTCCAAAGGAGTCAATAAAGAATTCTGTAAGGGAATTTTCCTTCTGTCCTTTTTTTTTCTCAGTTTGAAATAAGTGATTTTGTGGTTTTGTGTGTAAGATGCTGGCCAAATCGAACTGGCCAGCCAGGGTTCAGTACGCAATGCTGATGAGTCCCAATTGTAAGGACGAAATGCATATTATACTTAGCCACTCAAATCTCCTGAGTGAATATACCGGGTGCACCAAAAAAAAAGTATACAGATTTGTCGAGATATTACGAGCTTCAGGATTTAAATTTTTTGTTCATTCTTATTTTATTTTATAGAGGATGCTCTTGAATTTTTAGATATAACCACATTAAGTTTGAAAAAGTAGTTTGAAAGTTATTTCCAAAAAACTGACTTTTTTTCCATGTCGAAATTTCAAAAAATCATTAAAAACAGCAATCACCGTGTAAATAAGACAAAATGACAAAAACACAATTTCATATTTTGCCAACAGTTTCTCCATCTAATTTGCCCGTCCTGAACATTTCCAACACGAGCAAACTCAGTGCAGACTCAAGTTTTTTGAGCAACTAGTTGAGGAATATATTTTTTTCAAAAGTTTTCTCACTAAGCACACACATAACATCAAAACCTCTCTTGGAGATTTCCAAAAATATTTTCCTGCGTGGGAATAGGACCACTCACGATACCGTAACTTGGTCTAATGTCGACACCCCTCCTCTAATTCCGACACCCTTTTTTTCGGAGAGAGGTTGAAACTATTTTTCTTTGCTTAGTGGTCAGAGAGGAATAATGCTTTTTCAATCAGTGATTCAAGCTTTTATATTATTCCTGTCTCTGAAGAAGGGTGTCGGAATTAGACCAACTTACGGTAGATCCAGAGAGGAAAATTATTTTATTTCTATTTCTATTTCTATTCAATAATTCAGAGGGTACATACGTACAATTTCCTGAATGTAAAATAAAATGGTAATAAAATAAAATCTATCTAAATATAATAAAATCTAGAATTTAATAAAAAGGCAACCACTTTGGATTAAGAGGTAATTGAATATTGCAGAAAAAAGAGCTTTATCAGTGCAGTGATTCCAAACTTCCTACTGTACTGTACCATACTATTCATATCTTATAAAATAAAGAAGGGTGTCAAAATAAGAAGACAGATGTCTACCAACTTACGGTAGAACTTAGCTGCAACAGATCATTCCACTAATGTGTAAAAAAACTTTACCCTAATTTCCAGAGCACCAGCCAGTTTTATCGGAGAATTCAAATTTAAATGTTATAAACATCTCACTTTCTTTCCAATCCAATATGAGTATATTTCTCATGATTTTTTTGCTCTAACTAACAGCACCAATACTTGTCATCCTCTAATGTCTAAGAAACTTTCACTGTTAGTTACAATACCTACTGCCTACAAGCTACAAGTACAAAGTTCTGGGAGACAGTTTGGCAAAATTTTCATCCGCCATATTTGTTTATGTTTTTTTGGCGCGCTCTAGCAGTCTAGCAGTTTCGGAAACACCGAGTTATTTTCACCGAGTTAAAAAACCGAGTTACGAAAAAAAAAACTGAGATATATAAATGTCATTGTTGAAAAGCTGTAACGCCGTGACGTCGTTCTAATTTTGTGACTCGGCCACCCTTTTATCCAATTTTATCAAGGCTACCAACCTTTTATTCTAAGCATAAAAGAATAAAAGGGAATTTCAATTTTATTTGGGCTTTCAAATCTTTCTAACATCTAAGTTTCTAAAAGTTCGTCACGACAAAAAGAAAAAGAGGACCCCAGTGGACATAGGGTACCCGTCATCCCAACAACCTCTACCCTCTAGTAGACTAGTACCCCCCGGAATAGAACCAAAATCTGAGGGCGCAAGTTTGGTGATACTGATAACTCTGCGAGGCACTTACTTTGACGTCCGACCGGAACGAGCCGCTGAAATTTGATAAGTATTTGCTCTCTTTTAGGGATTTACTTATTTGGTCCAACCATCATGTTCTTCAACCCAGATGTGAAATTATTTTGATCTTGGCTAGACCTGTTAGGCTTTGTTACGAATATTATTAATAGCTTTTGTTTTTCCCAGGACATTTGTGTATCGAATATCGCACCATGGTGTAGTTCACATCATTTTTACATTAGATTTTTGCGTCTAGAAACACAACTGGTGTTAGACGAGCCCCCCCCCCAGCGGTTTGCGTGATGGCGTGATTGGGACTTTTTCCTTGCGTGATGGCGTGATTAGAGATTTTTTTTGGCGTGATCAAAATTTTGGCGCGATGCGTGATAGGGCAAAAATTTGAGGCGTGATGCGTGATTTGGGATATTTTTCGCTATTTTTTGCGTGATGACAAATTTTAGCGATTTTCGTGATGCGTGTGATGGAGAAAATTTTTTTGCATGATGGCGTGATTGGGGGTGCTGCTGGGGGGCCTCTTAGACTTTGTGTCTTCTAATAAAGAGAGCTTCGATCATGGCTTCAATTTTATCAATACTAACTGATACGTTGAGCACAAACAAAACTATTGACTGACCTTGATTGATACGTGATAGCTTGTTGCTTTGAAACCAGGAACTGAGATCCTGAATCTGCTGTTCAAGAAGACCTGTTTGAAAGAGTGTGAGCACATTGCCAATGATGGTCTTACCAGCGGACAAATGACTGGAGGTAAGAAAAATACCAATGGGTCTGTGACACAGGGGTGTATCAAAATTGACAAGATTGCAGATGTTCTCAGCTTTTAAGCCTATAGAAATGTTCTTAAAACATGTAATCAATTTCCCTATTTCGTGAGTATTTCTGTCCATTTTCCTAAGAAATCGGGTGTTTTGTATTATAAAACGTGCATTTCATGTATTTCTTGATATTTCAGATGAATCATGAAATATCAGGGCTTTGTGTCTCCATTAGACGCAAAAACATCTAAAATTTAAAAAAAGTTGTTATCGGAGACAGTCCTTATTACCAATGATTCCTTTCGACCGTGAAATAGCCTATTCGGATTTTAAGTTGTATCCGAAACCGCAAAAGAAGTGGCAAATAGGCCTTTTACTTCTGTGTAGTCAAAAAGTCTGCTGGCTCGTAATCTTTTCTACTAGTACTGTTAGCGAAAGAGCCGTGCACGGATCAAACACGTTGCTCAAACAATCACCATCATAAAAATAGGAAAGATCGGATCCAGCAAACGAGTTTTCGTCACCAGATTTCAAGGCCAGCGTCTGTCTGGAGGCGTGGAACTCTAACTGACGAACTTTTAATGAATACTACAGGCACCATCAGGAGCATTATTCTTAGCATTTTATTGTTCTTAAGCAATAGAGCCATTGTTTAAGTACCAAAAACTGAGCCTGAATATGCTTATAAGCGTTATGCTTGGAAAGGAAAAAACATGTAACGAGTTTCTTTTTTAAATGTATTTGACCCGGGCGGGCACCATCTAAATAATGCCAAAAAAAGGTAATTGTAAACAAAACCCTGGCTATTCAGAGATAAATAAAGAACTATAAGGGTCCTAATAAGGTCCAGGTGTTGGAAGAAATTCGAAAAATCAACGTGATAGCCCGTTTATTTGGCACCTGAAAGTACTTGCTTAAAAACATATTCAGTTTTATCTCAGACAGAGTTTCAATACGATTAAATAAGTTCGAAATTTGATGAAACTTTAATATTTTTGGTGGATAAAATCTTAATTTTGATTGTAAAAATCAGACCCGCAAAAATCAAGATTATTCGATCTCTAGGAAATCTTCAGATTAAATTGAACCAAAAATAAAAATATTTGAGACCAAAAAACCGTTTCCTTTTCATTTTTTGGGCTGTGATTTTTTCGTATCCTGTTTTAGTCACATCACGGTTTAAAATTTTCAACATTTTTTTCAAAGTTTTTTTTAATTCGAAAAAATAAAAACGGCTCCGACAAAATCAGTTTTGTTAATTTCTTGTTTAGAGAAAAAAAAGAAGAACAAAAAAAGCTTTTTTTAAAAAGTTACTATGAAAAATAAATCAAATTTTGACAATTGTGTAAAATGAAATTTTCTTTTTTCTCTATAAAATTAAGGATGAAAGACCTACGCCCTGTCACTAGGTTGAAGACTTTGACAAGTGAGCGATACATCCCTCTTTCCTCCTCGCGAATGGAAGTCTTCAAATAGTCAAAGACATTCTGCTTAGTAGTAAAAGGACGTTTTAGGGGAAATTTTTTACTTGGACGCTACAGCATAAAGATACATTGCAACGCAACCGTCGTCCTTTAATTTAATACTTTGAACAGAGAAAGGACAATTTGAATTTTTCGGAGAAAAATGCAGTGGTTTGATACTATATTCTTCAGTTCCATTATCTTGCTCCTCTTACTGAATTTCGTTATTGCGGAGCAACATAATCATGAGATGACGCCTCCGCCCGGTCTTTGGGGGCGTGAAATGCCAATGTCAATGATGAGAGTTCAACGACAAAAAGAGAAAAAATTCGGTAGAGAAACATCCGCGATAAATCACGCTTTACTGATGAAATTCGGTAGAGAAGCAACCACGAGGGACCGAAAACTACCGATGAAATTCGGTAGAGAGGCAACCACGAAGGACCGAAAATTACCAATGAAATTCGGTAGAGAAGCAACCACGAAGCACCAAAAACAACCGATGAAAATCGGCAGAGAAGCAACCACGAGGGACCGAAAACTTCCGATGAAATTCGGTAGAGAAGCAACCACGAAGGACCGAAAATTACCAATGAAATTCGGTAGAGAAGCAACCACGAGGGACCGAAAACTACCGATGAAATTCGGTAGAGAAGCAACCACAAAGCACCGAAAACTACCGACAAAATACGGTAGAGAATTGCCGATGAAATTCGGCCGAAGCTCAAAATCAGAACACCAGGAGGTGACGACTTTTGATAGGCAGCTACCGAGGATTATTCTTGGACGAGAATTAACGAAAACGACCGACAATCAACTGTCCCGCCGAAAACCTACCCAAAACCTTCTAAAAAGACGAGAAAACTTTGTAGAGCAAATCCTTTCAAATGAAATAAGGAGAGAGTTTTTCAACAAAGACAGCGTGAAACGTTTTTTAACTCTTTACTGGAACAAGGCAAGACAAGACAGATACAAGAACGATAAATTTCAATAACATTTGAGTCAGTCATATATCTAAATACTCTACCCCTACTCTACATATCCCTGGTAAAATAAACAGAAAGACCATTGGTTTCGGAACAAACCAGGAAAATTATTGCACAACGCTTTTTATGTAAGCTGATTCATAGAATATACATTATTGTATCCAAGTTATAAGATTCCCATTTCCGCACTAAGATTTTCCACACTAAGATTCTTGTCATTTTTCCGCTATTTTTCCCGGGATAGCCGGCATGAGATTATGGAAAGTGTTTATTTCTAAAGGTATGGAAAATTTTGTGTTTACTCACGAAACTGCCTAAATTTCCGAAGCTAATAGTTCACCTACCCGAATTCCTGGTCTTTTCCGCTAGAAAAATGGCAAAAGAATCTTAGTGCAGAAATGGGTATCTTACACAAAACGACAGCAAAAAAGGAAGACATTTTGATGGGAATTTAATTTAGCGGATAGCGGAAAAAATTTCTTATAGGGGAATTTATTCCGAGAGTGGCTAAAAAACTATAAATTGGTGGGGATTTAATTGGCGGAAAGAATGTATTTTGGCATTGAACTTAATTCTTTTGAATTTAGAGTTAGTCCAATAAATCTGTTCAAACTTGTTTACGCCAAAATTCCTTCCTTCAAGATAGTATCTTTCAAGAAACAATACTTTGGTACAATGTCGTAATACTGAGTTCCAATTGTAGATTTGCAGTTGGAAGTGGCCCCCGTATGCAAGACAGAAAATGATTTGTAAAAAATACTCTTTAGCTACAATCAGTGCCAAAACACTTGGCAAAAATAGGAAATTCCCCACGAAATTTTATAACCACAAACAATTTGGAAGCGCTCTAAATTAGGTTGAAAGGGTAGAGTTTTCACGCTAGACTTAAGACTTACGAGCTTAGGATCTGAGGATCCAAAAGTTAAAAAATGGTCTGGTAAGGCTTGAAATATAGGCTAGAAACCAATAAATCCCTCCCAGATCGAAATATTCGATGAAATCAAGTTGAAGGCCCGAAATTGACATTCTCGCTCGAAAATATGGTAAAATAGCCAAAATTGCCAATATGTTCTGGCACTGATTGTAGAATTTTAACCTTTTACTGATTTATTTGTTTATGGATTGTTTTTTCACGTAGTAAAGTATATATTGATATGATTGGTCTAATGATTCGTAATTTCAATTATTATTATCCTGTATAATTTTTAGAATTGTAAACAGCCAAAATTTAGTCCTGATTATTTAAAACATGGTGTATACTTTTTTGAAACCTTCAACAAATTTTATCTTCATTACTAGCAAACTATTGAAGGGATTTCTTTGATCGTTGTCAAGGCGAACCTCTCCTGGGTTTTATAATTCCAATTTTGTGTCCAAATAAAAACATACAAACTTTCCTAATTTCTGGACAGAATTAATTTTCATATAAGCCAATAAATCCCAAATTTCCATTGCGAAACAAATTTTAAAATCTTTTTCAAATAATCAAGCTATGGATTAATACTGATTAAGAAAAAGGAAATCAGTAAAAAATTATGAGCTAATAACTCAAAACAATCAATTAAAAAGGAATTAGGGCTAATAAATGAATGGAGAGCTACCAAACTAGGAGGTCTTACCCCCTTCTACCATTGAATATAGTGACTTTCTCTGAAAAACGTGAAACATTAAATTATAAGAAGTTAGAGCATAGTGAAATACTAAAAGTTCTTATAAATTAAGGTTCAACAATCATCGAATTGCATGTTCCCCTCTCAGAATCAGAAATTTTCGTGAGTTTTGGCCTTTTTTGTGATTGAGAGTTAATGTTTTTGAAAATTCTTCCAGGGCTATTTGCAGAAAATTCTTGACAAAATAGGATATCTGTTAAAATAAAACGTAAAATTTATGGCTCTTTTTAGCCTGCTAAAACCTCATAAGTCAAAAGGCAAAACTTTTAATCCAATTCAAGAAGTATTCATCCCTATAGGCCATTTTTTCGTTTGAAAATATTCATTTTAATATCTTGATTTGCGAAACTAAAGTTTTATGCGCACGAAAGTTTTCCTCGATTTTTTTCGGCCTCGCGGAAGTTTGTACGCCTAACGTTTTTTTCTTACTTTGACAGATTTTGCATTAAACGTGTACGATGAAGATTATTTTCAGGACGACAGAAGAAAATAAAAATATGAAACATAAATAAAAGCCAATGGACAAAACGTAAAATGTACATTAGATGGTGAAATACTGGTTAATTTACAAATAGTATACTAGGAAAACGCAATGAAGTATTGATCATGCACAGGGTTGTCGTGCATTGTGAATATCTTATAGCAAAATTCTAACAAAAAAATTGAGATGAAATCTTGAGACTGTGATAAAACGGCATGTTTTTAATGAGGCCGCCAAAAAATGTTTAGTTTCCATGCACAGCGGATAACCAATTAATATAAAATAGTTGACGTGGTGATTAAGAAAGGGGTATAAATGTTGATTAAGGGGAGGAAAAAGGTGGATCAGAAGCAGTTGTATATTTGTGAGTGAGGGAAGAAGTCATTCATTCGGTTGAAAGTCAAGAAGAAAGATGAAGAGTGTAGCTTGCCTGTTGTTGGTTGCTCTCATTGTGGTTGAGGGCCGCTCCTTAAATCCCTTGAGAGGCATTAAAAGTTGGGGAGATTCTGGAACTCAAAAAGGGTTGTGGGGAGACCAGATGCAGGATCAAGAACGACGACAAGCACCAGCAGGTCTCTGGGTAGGCGACGAGACATCCATCCCACGTTTTCCTGAAGATGAAGATACTAGAATCCCACTTTTCTTGAATGATGCTCGTCCACATTTAAGCGGAATTTCTGAATGGCGGAAAAGGCAAGTTCCGTTATTCTACAATGATCATATTCCATCATTCTTTCACGATGAAATGAGTGACGAGGACGAAGAATCAACGGAGAAAAGACAAGCAGTACCAGTCTACTATAACAAAGATATGGGTCATCACTATGGAATATGGAAAAAGGAAATCCTCAATGCTATCGCAAAAGAATTGAAAGCGAAAAATTCGGCACCGGTTAAAGATCAGATGAAGAAATCTGTTGCCCAAGAAGAAGAGAAAAAGAACATTAAATAATTTAATTTTTTAGTTCAAATTCGATTTTAGAAAGTCGATTTATTAAATAATGTCATGTTCATCCAATCGATGTATCGGTATTTTTGAAAAGACTTTGTAAAAAAGTAAACTGTAATTTTATCAAACATTGTAAACATTTAATTATGATAAAGATATATTAAGTTCGAAACTTGAGAGAGTATTTGTCCTTGACGAGAATAAATGACCTAAACCAATTCCCCTTTTCGACCACAGCCGCCAATTGCCGCGTGGACATTTTTTCGTCCGTTTTACAACCCTAAAACGCGTCTTATTTTCGCACCTATAGACAAGAGAAAAAGGATTGAATCGAGTTTAGGGGAATAATTAAATGATAAAGTGGCACGCGCCTGACCGCGCGACTACAGCCGAAAAGGTGTATTCAATGTGATAGTTAAATTTAAAGCGTCCTTTCTCAATAAATAGCAAAATTTTTATTCTGAAAAAAGAAAACATAACTAGGATACCTAACATAACATACATAGAAACCCGAAAAAAAAATTAACGATCAACTTTTACGCTATGCATGAAAGCCAATCGTTCTATTTCTATACGTTTCTTGAGAAGAGTTTGATAGACCTTTTCATAAATTACATTGGGAACTTCACTTAACTGGTTTTAAAATTATTGCCACGGTGATTAACTCCCAGCGGATTTTATTAAATTACTTCCTATTCATAAAAAAATCATTTAATCTCTCAAGGGACATAATCACCATGGTAATTGTCTGAATATGAGGCAAATGATGTTCGTGACGTAATTTATGAAAGTCTATTCTGGCGAACAAGGAATATTTCATCAGCAAGATTTAACGAGTTTGGTTTCTTTACAAAAGCGATACCAAAAGATCATCAAAACTAATTAATCTCAAAGGCTTCAATTTCAACTAAGAAGAGTTTCGGTCTCAAGAAGTTTTGACAAATTTTAACAATTTTGAAATTCAAAGAAAAATTACTCACCAGAAAAAGATAAGGAATGCAACGGAAAACGAGCTACGGTTCTTTATTGTCAATAAAATGTATAACTTTCATTATAGATAAATACCCCTAAATCGTAAGAATGTTGCCTCCTCGCTTTCCCTCTCGACATTCATCAAGAACATGCCATTCTCGATCAAACAAACACCAACAAAAAACAAAACAAACGAACGTTCCAATTATCAATCATTGTGTTCGTGTTCATTTCTCTCAGGCTCCGCTGGTTCCGCATCTGCTTGTTGCCCGGGATTGTCTCGGGGCTGTCCGAAGTCGAAGCCACCCGGTCTTTCCGCTTCCGGCATCGGTTCGTACTCCGGTTCTTCACGTCGATCGAAAATCGTTTGACTGAAAAAAAAGATAAATCAATAGCATACCGCAGTGATTCTAAAAAAAAACATCAAAATTACTGTTTGTCCGAGTTTTTATCCCATCATCCTTTGCATTAATTGCTTTTGCAAGTCAATTACACTTATTGACAATACAAAAATAATAACTTGCACGCATTACGAATCGAGATGAAAAGGATTGTGGGATCGAATTTCGGTCAAATGTTAAAAGTAATAATTTTGACGTTTGCATAGCGGTGTGCTATTGAAATGGCCCTAAAACACAATTTTTTTCACAGATAGCCTTTACAGGGTATTTTGAGCCGTAAATCGGATCTTAAAAATATTTCACTAGGATGTAATTTCGCGAGTCAGCAATCTCACACGATTTCAAATGTTTTATCTTTGCGAAGAAGCAAAAACCCAAAATTTAATATAATCGAACAAAATTCGAGTGATGAATAGAGCTGATATCACAAATTCGATATCACAAACTGAAGAAAGCAAAGTATCAGCATAAAATTATTTTTATTTTTACTATTCAATAAAAATGCTAAGATATACTACATAAAAATCAAATTATAAAATGTTTTCTGATAAAATCATTGTTATTTCGTTTAAATCAAACTTGAGGTTCTAGCACAAAGAAATGTAAACATTTCTTACATGAATTGTGGAGTCTTGAGGATTCTGAAGCCTCCTGGTTGCTGTGGGAAAACGTCTTCAAGAAAATAATATATGTGACCCACTGCTATACCTGAAATAACAAAGACAAAGAAACTTACAAGGAGAATTTAAACAACCACTCATGTCTTTTATTTGTAAATTCAACAGCTATCATATACCTTTATACAAGCGCTGCGGGATTCTTTATTAAATTTCGTGATTTTAGGGTACGATGTCTAGTTAATACACTCTTCTCGAGATGCATAAATTTATTGTTGTCCTCGTTATCAAACAGATTTCATTGCTATGAAATTATACATTTAAACCAATTTAAATTCCCAAAAGGCAAACATTAACTTTAAAACAAAAGTGCTTGAAATTCAAAATGTCTCATGAAGTGTAAACAACACAATCATCATCGTGAATATGTAATTTTATAGCAATGAAATCTGTTTGAAAACGAGGACAACAATAAATTTATGCATCTCGAGAAGAGTGTATTAAAGAGGACGGCGCGTAGAAATACAGTGACGAAAGCCACTTCGATTGATACAATACAGGTATGAGTTTAGATTTAAAACGTCAACAGTTGTTCTCGGCAAACATTATATGATAAGTTTTGAATAAGAATAGATTTTTCTTACCCATCAAATCGACCACAACAGAATTTCCCAGCAGCAATGAGAATCCTAATAAAACCCAAGGTAGAAAAGGAGCTTGAAAATTCATCAATCCAAAGAAGTTCATTCGCACATACAAGTTCCTCCGACTCCATACGTATACTAACATAATTGTGAATGCTTGACCCAAGAAAACCAAATTGACAAATAACGCTATTATCTGGTGTACAATGTGGTATAAAAGTTAAAGAAACAACTTTTTTACATGAATGAACAGCAAATCGTAAAATTGGAATTTGATTATAAGTGAAAGATTGGGCTCTTTCTACGGGGGGTGGAGGATATAGTGTCCGGTAGTGTGAAAAATCTACAAAATTAGCCTTATCCAGGGTGTAAACTTTCTCTGTTTGAGGGTAATTCTGAGTGTCCAGGGGGTCAACTAATGCTTGTCCGGGTGGTTAGACCTGTTGTTCGGGGATTCAAAAGTCACAATGTCTGAGGGGGTAAATTTCCAAAAAATGTTATATCCTCCACCTCCCATATTCAATTTTTTTCTGGGAAAGCCCATTACGCTTTCTTGAGTGAGATTTTATTTCATTTTTGAGAGTAGAAAAAGGTTTGATTGTGAGTCAAATAGTAAGTTAAAATAGAAAAATTTTAAGCAGAAAATAAAGCTGATTTTCAAGTCTTGTAGTATAATATGGGACATTCCAGAATCTCAACACAAACTATATAGATGTTTTTAAAGTTCGATAGGACCACATGCACAAGCCTGAAAATAATCTGTTATTAATCCCTTATTTCTGCAAGCAAGAAAAAGAGAAAGTAAATATTCAGAACGCAGGATAACGGTAATATAAATCGGTAAGATAAACCAAAATAAAAACAGACTAAAAAATGTTGACTCTTAAACTATTTCTGGTGAAAAAATCATTTCAAGAGAAAAGGATACAGTCATGAGAAATCCACCAAATAAAAACATCAGCACAAAATCAGCTGATCGTGCTCGAAATGAACCTTCTTCTAACATCCGGCAATACCGATACCTGTAAGTCGAATTTGTGGTTAAGGTCGAATCATTTGTTAATCTGTTATCAATTGACAGTGCGCCCGGCGTGCGAGTCAGATTGAGGGGGCCAAAAATCTGTGTTGCTCACCAAAGTTTGGCGACGTAGGAAGTCTTCAACTTTTCGCCCTTATTTTATCCCCTTAAACGGTATATTTGGAATTTACATAAGATGACAAGCTTCTCAATCGCAAAACTGGGCACTATGAAAAATATATTTCTAAGTAAAAAAAAAATACTTTGCAAATTACTGGAGACCATTGCTCCCTCCCCCCATGACGGTGGCCATAATTGATGGTTTGATGAGTAAACGTAAGACGATTGAAAAGTCTAATTTATCCTTTGGAATTCTTCGGAGCAGGCAACTTAAAACATATCTTATTATTATCATTCTTAAAAGACGAAATATTTTCAAAATTTCTTAAATACCCTGGGAAAAATCATTAACAATTCTATGAAGAAACATTTTATTGAAAAAAGGATACGTGAATATCATGTTAAATAGAAAATTGAACCCAAACGTCCCAAAGAACAGGAAATTTGTGACAAGCCTCCAGACCTGAAAAACAAAAGAAAACATTTGGATTGTAACAAAAAATATTGCATGGAATTTCGTTAGTTGGCTGATTGAGACTCATTGAAGGATTATCTGATATTCCGATGGCGTATTGGCGGCCGCCCACGCTAAAGCTCTAAAGGAGCGGACCAATATACCATCGGAGAGGTTTAGTAGTGGCCCTTTGATGTGCCGACAACAGTCGGGTTCAATGGCTATATCTTCGCTTGCTCAAGAATTTTGTTCGTCCCGACTGAACAAAATTTAGCATGAAAATGTCTGCTGCGCCGACCGTCAAAAACTAATTTTATTTACAGTTTTGGCGCTTCAATGACAAAGCAAATTTCGGATTCAAGAGGGGCAAGTAGTGAAGAACTTTTGTTAGATTTTGGTTGTTTTTGGTTTGTTTTGGTGGATTTTTTTTACAATATAAATGTCTTTATACTTTCTTAGTATTACTTTTAGTATTCAGTGTAATTTCTGTAAATGCACCAACCTTTTAAAGATTGTTTTTTGCACACAAATGTTGATTATTTTTTGTTTGTTTTGGTGGACTGATTTTTACTGATTTTTCTCAAATCCAAACTCAAAGATTATAAAGAAACAGTAACAGGTATGTTCCTTATGCTTTTTCAGTAAGTTTCATGTTGGTATAATCTTGTGCGGTCCTATCAAAACGACTGTTGACCGCCAGACAACTGAACACAACCGACTGACCGACAACAGTCAAAGTCAGTCAAAGTCTCTAGCAGCAGTACAAATATGTGTACAAAACAGATAATTTTGTCTTCAGAAAGATCTACAGACTTCTGTATAGGTAGTTTGTAACTTACTAACGATTAACCTCACTTTTTGTGTACCAACAGAACAGCCCAATTTTGTAATTTTACAGAGCACATTGAAAATTCACTTTTGAGGTCCTGAAAACTATGAAGGTTAGTGTAATATTTATCGAGTATGTCTAGGTAAGTTGGAAAAAGCAATAAATTCATGTTTTAAGTTGTATTTTCATGTAAATGAAGCTAAATTAGGGACTGTTTATGTTTGTTTACTAGTACATGAATATGATTCCGAACCATTTTGAATATGGTGCTAGTCTAGAAAATATTACAAATCTGATGCGAATCCGATGTGTTATATTTTCTGACTAGCACCCGCATCCGATTTTGAATGAGATGCTGACTTGCTGTTGATCGTTTCCAAGCTCCTCACAAAATGTTTAAACGCGGTCAAGTCAAATCCCGTAATGCAAAACTTCCAGATGTTAAAATATGCCCGACCTTCAGAGCAAAGCGTGTCGTAGCATATTTCCACATCTGGTACCAGATAAATTGAAGGAATGACATTACAGTGTCACAGAGGGGGAACCATAAATTTTGGAAATTTTGATTGGGGGAACTTCACTGATCTAAAGGCGATCTCGTAGAGGACCTGTTTAAGCAATAAAATCAGCAAACTTTACTTAATTTTTCAAGCAGTTTCAAGGCTATATTTTCAAGCTTTCCAAAACTTTTAACTTGATTTAAGGCATTTTTATGTTAACCATATGGGGGAGCCGCAAAACCGTAAAATAACTGGAGGAAAGCAAAAATGAGGAGGGGGGGACGGAACAAGAAAAATTTGAATACATTGGGGGATAAAAAAGAGGGGGGATAAAAAAGAGGGGGGCATAAAGAATGAAAGGGAAACACTCATCTAATTGTAAATTAGAATATTTCTCAATAAATGATACACATTATATTTTTAATAAAATGTTGTATACTTACTTGACCATGTTTGAAAATGAGGTCTGGATTGAAATACAATTGAAAAGGGTTCACTACGTCTAATTGCTGGAATAAAAAATGAGAAATAAATCAAACAAAACTAGCTAATCAATATTCACGATTTAATAGCGCTCCGCAACGCTACGTCATAATTATTACTTTTCACTTTTTTTTACGTTTGGATTTGTACGAGTTGCAATCCCACAATAGTTGTTTTGAAGAACGTGACAGCCTATTGAATAATAAATTATCTTGTCTCTAGGTAACTGATGTGGAGTAATTATATCTTGTCTCTAGGTAACTGATGTGGAGTAATTAGTTATTCAATAGGTCGTCAGGTCCTCCAAAACAACTATCCAATGCGGCTCAATTAAAGATGCGTGCAAATTGTTATATCCTTTGTCAACTGATGCAGTTAACTTGCAAAAGAGATTAGCGCAAAGGTTGACGGGGATTGGAACTCGTACAAACGCATCAAGAGTAATGATTATGTCAAAAATAAAATCTATTTAGATTCAGCACAGTGTGCGCTATTGATGAATAATCAATCAATCCATCAAAAGGTAATTAAGCCTTAAAATCCTAATTAACAATTGCGTATCAATTTTATGCACCAATCCAAATCCAATCCAGCGATATTATTGGCTATCAATTTGTTAAGTAAGTAAGTATTTATTAAAAAATGTATTTGGTTTAGAAAATCAGCCTGATGGCATTTACCTTATTGGAATTAATTTTTGCGGGAATTAATTTTAGCGTTTTTCCCGGTTTTTCATCAAAATCACGAAAATTTGAGCCCGCAAAAAAATTTGAGAGTTCAAAACCACGAAAATTAATTCCCGCAAAATACAATTTTTTACAATTTTATTGAAAAATTTGAAAAATCTCAAGGAAAATGAAAGAAAGGAAAATTAAAACCCGCGAAATGCAATCTTTCAGATATATTTTTTTGACCGCAAAAAATAATTAGTTCCCACGAAAATTAGTTCCAATAAGCCAGACGTTACTAATTGATAAAATCGATTATCGATTAAAATCGATAGCTAATCGATAATTAATCGATACACATTTCCCGTAATTTATAAAACAAATGCGCGCGCATTATTTTGATGCTCTCCACCGTTTGGGCTCTGGAGGTAAACAAACCTGTTTTTGCATGCGTTTCCTTAGGGAAAGTTGGTTTTTGAGTTTTTCTTAAGCTCTGTCGAACAAAATCTCCTCAAATTTTAGTATGTTCAATCTTTTCATGATATTATGCCACCCTGAAAATCTTTTGCCAAAAGAAGATCGCTATCAAAAGTTAGAAGCTGAAAACCCACTTTCCATAACCCCTCGCAGGCAAAAACGCGTGCGTTTACCTCCCAAACAATTTTATACACAACGGTGGAGCGCACATTTTCACGGGCCGTTTCTGAGAAGTTTGAATTACAGGAAAGGTGTATTGATTAAATATCGATTAAAAACGATCCTATTTGAGATATTTTACTAACTAGCCCAGAGAAAAATTTTAAACCTTTATTATTTGAATGCATGCCTTTTTAATACTCAAATATAAAAATAATTAAAAATTTTTAACTTGGTCATTAGTCAAAAAAGTCATTAAAATTGCAGGGATTATTCCAAGCACCAAGCAATGCCGCCGTTTGTACTTTCAAATTGAGTTTTTAACAAAGGCGTAAGCCGCGATATCAGAGGCTGGGGGCGCCTTGAGCCCCCCTGTGGGTCCAGGGCTAGCCCTGGTGGGGGGTTCAGAAAGCTGAGCATATTTTTGTCTTAACTGGCACTTTAAAACGGTTAAAATTGAATGAATTTATAGAATTTATCAATGAAATCAATTTGAATTGAGTTTAATGCCATCGTCTAACGGGGGCATTTGGGTGCTTGGAAAAAACACTGAATTGATTAGCCTCTGCGATGGAGTGCAAGGCTGAAAGCCACATGAATATGGTTCATCCTATCAGTTAGTCACACTAGCGTCCCGCCAAAATGCGTATCAAAGATTAATGCTGCGAAAGCGCTATATCGTTTACTTGACTCGCAAGCAAATAAATGCACCGCAAAACTTCTAAAGGGATTTATAGGCCATGGCCAGTGCCACCAAAACGTTTCACTTTTTTTCAAAATATCCGTGACCAAGCTTTTAGAATTAATTTTGGTCAATTTGAGGGTGCTGATTCGGAATTTAAATGATACCAAGCTTGAAGACAATTTTATGGTCAAAAATTGATTGAAAACAGGGAATTTCCCCTCAATCTGCATAATTTATGCAAAATTATAGCACTTTTTTACCACAAAAACGCCCATAACTTTTGATCTAGGAAAGTTGAGACTTTGATATAATACATTTTTTTGCTCAGTTGGAAGAGTTCTATCACATGGTTAATAGGTCTTTTTTGATTTTTAAGGCCCCCAAAAATCACGAATTTTCAGGGCTTACAATTTTGCCTTAAATCGCAAATAATTGCAAATTACGCAAAAACTGCGGGTTTTCAAGCTTGGTAACATTCAAATTCCGAATCAGCACCTTCAAATTGAGTAAGAAACATATCAAAAAGTTGGTCCCAGACATTTTGAATTTTTTCTTTATTTTTGAAACATTAAGATTAACAATCCACTGGCCACGACCTATTATTATAATGAAATTAACATTTTCAAAAACGAGAAATTGCCTAAAATTTGAGCCAAGCCAACCTTGAAAACTAATTTGAAGATCAACTTCCCAGGAAAAAGATCAACGGGGGAGACGGAACCCACCTAGATCCGCGCACCGCCGGATAGACTACTTCCCGGAAATTTTGCCGGCCCTCAAACAATGACCCATTTACATGTGCGGAATTAGGCGTCAATCACATATAAGTTGTGTACAAAATGCTTTGAAAATTATTGGTAAAAAATCCGATAGATTTCCGACTTTCCGACTGAAAAGTGTCGGATTTTTAAGATAGAAAATGAGTCGGTCGGACGACGCGAACACAACTTATTTGTGATCTACGCCTTACTTTTACTTAAGCGTATAAACAAGGCCTTAAAAATCGAAGCGCTGTTTGGGGAATTGAATGACAAAATTTGGTTGGTTGATATTCTGGTTTATACTGCACGTTTGCAATCGGACATTTTGTCTCATTTTAAGTTTGTAAGTTTTAATTAATTGTCTTGGGTGATTGAGTGCTAAAAACTTGTGAGTATCGATTAGCTATCGATTATAATTTTTAATCAATATTTAATCAATTAATCATCGATTTAGGCGTCAATCACATATGTTGTGTTTGCGTCATTTCCAGCCCCAAAAAGTGAGTCCATCGGCACTAAAATCGTCAGAAAAGTGCGCTCTGAACCTAGGCAGTCGGTCAGCACTAGAATCATCGGAAAAATGCGCCCTACCTGAACATAGGTTTGTTCGCACGGCAAGAATTTTCAAGCGCACTAGCTGCATTAAAATCTTTGTTACATATCACGGTTTCAAAAAACAGTCGCAACGCAAACAATCTTTGAAAAATTACGGACGGAAAGCTTCTTTGAACTAGAGCTAACACTGGATGATCCAATCGGCGACTAACGATGAATGTATAAAATGCTTTGAAAAATATTGGTAAAAAATCCAATAGATTTCTGACTTTCCGACTGAAAAGTGTCGGATTTTTAAGATAGAAAGTGAGTCGGTCGGACGACGCGAACACAACTTATTTGTGATCTACGCCTTATCTTATAGTAAACGTCTGGAATAAGGTACTGTAGTCACACTTATAGGAAACCAAGGTTTCAGGAAAGTCAGCATCATTGAGAATGGTTCTGCAAAGTAGAAAATTTGAATATGGCCCAACGTGAGTCTTTACACGGTTATAATAATAATAAATAATCCACAGCTTTTTCAAAAATATTTCTAAAATTTAGAGAGAAAAAAAGAAGTTTCAAAGCCCTTATTTTGCATGAGAAATGCCACTTTCAGCAATAAGCAGCTCATATATAGCAAGGAAATTCAAGGATAAAGTAAGCTTACCACGGCAGCAGTTGTAAAAACACATGCAGTTGTATACAATCGAGTTACAACTGGAATTTGCATATATTCTTGCTGGAAAGTTTGGTACGCCATTTTGTTTGTTTTGATTTTTGCAATCCGCATCTCTGACCTGTATCAAAAACATCTCCACGTCGGAAAATATTTACTTTACGGAACGATAATTTAACCTATATTAACAAGATAAAATTGTATTCGGCAATTTCATAAGGGCTTCATAAACTTGCAGGTCAATGAATACGGGACATGACCGAAACAATTTGAACGTGTAATCTTTTTTGTGGATCAACATTCAGCCAGTCAAACAGTCAAAGCAGCAAATATAAAATTTACCAATTTCGATAATTCAGCCAAATTAAACTCTGAATAAATTATCATCTGATTTTCATACGATGCCATCTGCAAAGTCCGCTTCACGGGCTTCTACAAATTCTACTGAGAATGTTGGAATTAGTGTTAACGAGAAAATTCTTCGGGGATGTCACAGATTATACGTCCCAGCTGAAGGAGATGAAGAGACAGGTATTAAAATTAGCATATATACTATTTTATTTACCACAGCGTTAGCAAGATAGTCAAAATCAGAGATTTTAAACTCAAGAAGTCAGAAAACCAGGCGGTGTCAATCAAACTGTTCGATTATCGAACCCAATCGAACACCTATCGAACCGGGAAAACTTTCGTAAAGTTCGATGACGGTTCGAATATACGATTATAGTTTGATCGCAGTTCGATGAATACGATTGAGGTTCGATCAGTTCGATTAAGATCGATGAAGTTTGATTAAATCAATTTATACGTTGCTGCCAAATTTTTTATTTATATTCCGAGGGCGTATTGACGGCCGCCCACGGGCCATTCTCGCGGGCCATCCTATATCTATCCCATCGGATGGGACAAGCTCTTTGGTCGTTAATTTGTAAAAAAAATATTTTAATTTTTATTACTTTCTTTAAAGAAAGTCAGTTAGTCACACTAGGAAATCTAGCTTTCAGAAAAAAAAACATCAGTCATCTACAGGATGTATTTTCACAACAAGGATGAGAGTTACCTGAATCAAGTTTGCAAGACAATTAATTAGAACTTGAAAGTTTGAAACAAAATAAAACGTGCAGCAGCCAAAATCAACCAACCAAAGTTTGTCATTCAATTCCCGAGACAGCGCTTCGATTTTTAAGGCCTTGTTTATACGCTAAAGTAAAAACAATTTCGCACGTGTAAATGGGTCAGTGTTTGAGGTCCAGTAAAATTTCCGGGAAATAGCCTATCCGACAGTGCGCGGATCTAGGTGGGCTCCGCCTCCCCCGTAGATCTTTTTCTTGGGAAGTTGATCTTCAAATTAGTTCTCGAGGTTGGCTTGGCTCAAATTGTTTAATCTATGGCTCAAATTTTAGGCAATTTCTCATAGTTTTTGAGAATGTTAATTTCATTAAAAAGCGCCGGGTTATTTTTTCATGAATCCCTTTAGAAGTTTTGCGGCGCATTTTTTTGCTTGAGAGTCAGGTAAAGGATATAGCGCTTTTGCAGCATTAATCTTTGATACGCATTTTGGCGGGACGCTAGTGTGACTAACTGAAAGTGTCATCTCTACCGTGAGTGGTCCTAAATCTGACAGCCCTGCCTAATTCCAACCCCCCAAATAACTGTTAATGTGTTATAAAAAAAATTCTATTTTTATAAACACTGCCCCTCCAAGTTGAATGATAAACTATTGCAAGAACTCTCGAAACAAAACATTTAAGTTCAACAAGATTGCTATAACGTGAAGATGTGAATTAATGTAATTTTAAAAAGTGTGAATTGTAAAAATAATTACTTTTTATGATGCTGTTACTATTGTTGTCATTTATGACGCTGTACATATTGCAATAAAAAAGTATAAGAAGCAATTATTGTTATTTGGTTTAATTGGTTCAATGTATCAAATCTCTCAGTTTAGTTGCCACTTTTGTATCTTCGTTGCGTCACAGCGAAAGGTTTGTTTTTATTTTAGTTCATATCTTTGAAAGACCCCATCAGATTTAGGCAGCGCTGTCGGATTTAGGACCACTCACGGTATTAGGGGACCCGTCCATATTCATTTGACAACGCAAAACGTCAAATTGACGTTATCCTCTGAACCCCCCCCCCCACCCCCACAGATAACGTCAAGCAATGTACTGATGTATACCAAAAGTTGTAGCCATTTTTCATCAAAGTTATCCCGTTCCGTCGCAAAGTTCGTACTTGGTTGTACCCGTGCGTGTATGTGTTCTTTTAACTAATGACCTTTATTTAAAAAGAAATTAAAAGCTCCACTTGGCGCTAGGTCCGTGCCGTGCTTTAGGCGTACCACCTTCTTTGCCCACTTGTGCGATGTCGTTCGCTTGATCGCGCAAACAATGAAAATATGATGTAATGATATCATAGCGCGAACCACTGGGATTATGCGAGCAGCAAATTTTCATGTACTTCATACACGAATATGTTTTTGAAAGCTTATAAAGTATTATAGTGTGGTTGGTGGTTACAAATATCCGCGATTTTCACAAAAAGGTATACCTTTGATTTCTTATAACGTCAAACCTAACTTTTGAAAACCCCCCACCCCCTCATAACGTCAATTTGACGTTTTGCGTTGTCAAATGAATATGGACGGCTCCCCTTATTTCAAATGAGCAATAATGAGTGAAGCATACGGTGCCTGTGTTTTGATTAAACAACCTCGTAATTTTCTGAAAGGTAAAGATCATCGAACTTTCATCGAACTTAAATCGAACTCATCGAACTAATCGAACTTTTTACTGACCGAACTAATCGAACTGCTATTGCTTCAAAAATTGTGAGTGTTCGATTAAATTCGATTAATTTTTTTAATCAAGCTTTAATCGTTCGATGGAGTTCAATTAGTTCGATTGGTTCGACAAGTTCGATTGATCGGGTCTGGGATAATAGAAAATTGAGAAAAAAAAGAGGATGAATTGGGCCGGCTATTCCAAAAGAAATTGCACAGGGGTATTGACAAACTCTTTTCACTTACCCCTTCCTGGAAATAATAAATAACAAACTATCCCCTGGAAGTTTTAGGGGTCAACACCACTGGAAAGTTAAATTTTGTGAAAAGGGACCTCTCTGGATCTGGAAAATGACTATCAATGTCAGTTTAGGAGGAGGAATATATATTATAATACAAGGATTTTGGGATTGGCGGGTCCAAGCAAAATAATTTTAGCTTTACGCGCAAGGGTAGTTGAGCCCGACTGGGGATGCAGCACATCATTCCTCTCCTATGGAAAATTGGCCTGCTCCTTTAGAGCTTTAGCGTGGGCAGGATTGCAATCAGAATATCAGATAACATTTTGACCAGTGATGCTTTTGAATATAATGTTGAAAATTCAATTTCATTAATGGCTGAATCATCTGAATGATCATCCTCAAAGTCCGTAAGTATTTTAATTGACCCAAGTCCATCATCTGGGGACAAATATTTTTTTGTAACCATGTTTTTAAGCAGTTTAAAACACTGTTGAAAATCACTTGCAGAGAGAAAAATAGTGTTTTTTTTTAGCTGCTCCGGAAAACTCCGGAAGTTACCAGAGCGCCGGGAGGGTCCTAAATCAAAGCCCAGGTTCTCCCATGGAAAAGTTTGTCAATACTCATGTATGGTTTATGGTAAATGTGTAGAATTGGTGATTGAAATAATCACATAACTTCCTCACATGACTAAAGGTTCAATCTCAAAATAAGTGTCTTGGAAAATTGGAAATCTTGCAATCCTGTTCTGCCTTTGAGATTGGCCTTTTTGTCATATGAAATCATCGACTATTCCTCTACATGAAAAAAGGGCAATCTCAATCTCAAAGATGACCACCACAGTAAAACTCTAAATTTCATAAGGTATTAAACCTTAAGTCATGTGAGGGACGATGTGTTTGCAACGTTTTTAGGCAAAAAAAAATCAGTTGGTCAGTTGGCAAAAAAAATGTAGGAAAAATGGATTTTCAAGCTACTATGCTATCAGAAATTGAAAATTAACGGCCTGCTGTTATGTGTTTATGGAGAGGGTCTGTTGACAGGGTCTTTGGATTTCACGATACGGCCCTCTTTTTTTAAATGCAGCATTCCTGTTTTTATACCACTGGGGGATAATAACACTTCCCCGTAGACCTATAGGAATAAGGGTCGGATATTATCTCTGTTATATATATTTTTTGAATTTGAATTCTTCTTAAAACAATAAAACGTATGATTGAAGTAAAGATGGCGGGTGAAGTGAAAGATGGAATTAAATTGAATTTTGCAACTTCCCTACTCAAAATAATTGAGATATAATATGAAGGTCATAATCACTGATAGAGAAAATATTTTTTTCCTCTCTAATTATTGCTAAACAAAGAAAATTAGTATCAATCAGCGATTTCGATCTTCCTATTATTCCTATCTCCAAAGAAGGGTGTCAAAATTAGAAAAGGGATGTCAACATTAGACCAACTA
Source organism: Clytia hemisphaerica (assembly GCF_902728285.1). Classification (NCBI taxonomy): domain Eukaryota; kingdom Metazoa; phylum Cnidaria; class Hydrozoa; order Leptothecata; family Clytiidae; genus Clytia; species Clytia hemisphaerica. The sequence continues at coordinate 700,321 of NW_027103850.1, read as the reverse complement.
ACAGTAGGGGGGACTTTGGTCAAATAAAACTGTAATTGGGGTAAGAAATAAAGTTCCAACTTGATGTTATGTTTGCTGAGTTTGGATGGATCAAAAGTCATAGAAATTAAAACTTAAATCACTTAAACCTTGCATATTTCAAGTTTGGGGTATATTGAGAAGGTAGATAGGAGCTTTTCAGCACTGAGTATACAACTTTATACAACTTGGGGCTACGGTAAAACTTGGTTGGTTTTGTATATAGAATTCCATATAGATTATAGATAAAATATTGGAATGCGAAAAGTTTTTTCAATTTTACGTCTAATAGACGATATCGGCTTAATGTGAAAACTCAGAATTGACCCCCGAGAATCCTTCACAATGCTTTGTGCGGAGAAAAGTTCACTGTGAATTTTTTTGTGGGGAATTCTCGGGGTCAAATCTGTTGTATATTAGACTGACTAAGATTGATTTACTACAAGAAACATAAATATAATTTTTTTATTTTATTGAGTGATGTCAGCCTAATATATTCATACTCTTCTTGCAAATAGGCTTGATCTCTATTGCTAAATCAGTTGGTATCTCACTACTTGCTCCACGAAAGAAGATCACTGTCATGTTGATGGGTAATCATTCAGCTGGAAAAAGCTCCTTCATCAACTGGTTGGTAACACCATATTTTTAAGGCTTTTAAAATTGTGACTCCCTAAACAATTTTAAGTATCTGAAGATTGGACAGGTCTTTCAATAAGGGCTTGTAATGTAAATGGCAAGTTTAACAAGCAGTCAGGACTGGTCTAACAAGTGGCCATGAATGCCTATTAGGAGCCAGGACTGTTCAAAATTAGATTTTCAAGAAGATCTGAAGGCAGATGTAAATAAAAATTTGACTGCTACTAACTGTTCGTACTGTATTAAGAACGGTCCAACTTTAAATCACTTGGGATGATCACAATTACTCCTATAGTAAGAGTTTTTAATTTTGATGGGGAATTTTAGCACTGATATTATGATGATTTTTATATGGTACGGTATGGTACACAGGCATGTTTAGTGACCATATCTGCATCAAAATGGAATTAAAACTACATTTTTTTTCAGATTTGACTTATTGAGCGTGGTAGATCATTCTTCTATTACAATAATAGATTCTTGGAGCTAAATTGATCTTTGCTAAAATTTCTTGTTGCTGGAATTTCTTTTTTACAAAATAATAGACCTTTTCTATTCTGAATAAGATTCTCATTCCCATTATTGTAGGTATGTTGAAGAACACATTCAGAGGACTGGTGTTGCCATAGAAACTCAAGGTTTCACTGTTGTAACCAGTGGAAAGAAAAGAGAATCCCTTTTGGTATACACTTATTTTATCTTCACTTAAAATATTATTGGATACATAGTAGATCCTATTCTTTGATAGAAAATGTTTTGTTTTATGCATTTTAGTAAACTGGTCTGAAAATTTTCAACTACCATTTTCTCAACTAAAATATAAGCAAGTTTTGTTTCTTTCTAAATTTTTAGGGAAATGCATCTTTCCATCTCTTTCCACATTTGAAGCCACTGCAAGAAATAGAAGGTTTGAATTGTTATTGCTGTTAAATATGTCATGCTTTCAAGTTATACTTATAGTCCTACTGTGGTTACCCACTGATAATTTAAAAAAGAAGTACACGGTTGAAAAAGAGTTATACTATTGAAAAGAATTTTCCAAGATTAGAAAGAAATTTGAAGTGTTTCTAATGAGATATTTCCCAAACTTATCACATTTTTACCAAAGTGGATCCTCAAAAAATGTTTTAATACTTTTGATTGATGATAAAATGTCTTTAATTTCATACTATAGTAACCTCTGACGGTAGTAGAACTGTTGAACAAGTTGCAACTTCGTCCAAAATCTTTCCTAGGTGTTCCTGAGTATGTTACCACAGAAATTTCCACTTCCAAGCAAAAGAAATTCAATTTGGTGATGTTTGTCGATACGCCCGGTTTGGTGGATGGTGATATGTTATACCCATTTAACGTCAACAAGTCGATTGAGTTCCTTGGTATAGATTTATCTTAATCCTCTTCCCTCTGAGTGATCACTGCTCAACAAATCCTTTGAAAAATCTGTTTGATAAGTACCTTATTACACAAATATTACTAGGCAAGTATTCAACGGCCTTGAAATTAACACCAAAAAATTAACACAAATTTTATTGCTTTTTAAGGACACCATAGCTGGTTTTAATTAAGGGGGTTTTATTAACACAAAATTTTTCAATTCGTGTTGATAAAATTACTAGTAATATTCGTGTAATAAGGTAGTCAATTATTTCTTTTTAAAAATGAATTTTTATACTTAAGTGTCGTTTCATTTTTTTTTAAATAATGAACTACTATTGTTTTCAGGTGGTCTTTGTGATTTGGTATTTGTCTTCTTTGACCCCATTGGACAAGCATTGTGTAAACGAACCCTTAATATTGTGGGTAAGTTTTAAGATGATATTATTTTTCATATCTTTGTAACCAGCTCCCAGTTTCTCAGTTGTCTTTATTTTATTTCAATGTATTTTATGAATGCTCTGAAGAGCTGTTAAGTATAATGGTTCCCATTTGTTCATCCACATAGTGAGCAAACTTCAACTTGCCTGATTTCTAACAATTGTACATTTGAAAAAAGGACAGCTGCTGTAGCTTTCATAGCATTCTCTTCAGGGACTAAATTGTTCTCCTGAATTTTTATTGTATCATTCATATCATATCATTCATATTTGCTTTATGGTTTATTTTAGCCAATCAGCTAGCAAGCAATGAACAAAATATACTTGAAACTGTTTTGATCTCGAGTCTTTTCATTTTCTTTCTCAGAGCATCTGAACGACCAATACAGCGATCGAATTCGATTCTTCCTCAGTAAAGCAGACACAGCGGGGACAGAGAGTGACCGACAACGTGTTCTAATGCAGATCACGCAAGAACTATGTAAACGACCTGGTCTCAACAAATGTGGTTTCGATATGCCAACAATATTCGTCCCATCTCTGGTTGATAAGGTTGGTCCTTACCTCCCGTGACTTTTCATTTCCCAATAAATAAACTCTTCTCTTGCTTATGATATTTGTTAACCTACACACTTTTTTTTATAAGAACATCCAAAATCTTTGAAGCCTTCAGATGAACTTCTTTAGTTTTAAGCCTAAATATTTTCTCAACTTGTTCTTATTTTCACCATTTTGTGAGCACTTTTGTGTTTTGGGTGTTTCAGAGGCGGCAAAGCCTTAAAATGTTCTTAACTTGTTCTTAACATTTTAACCATTGAAGCCTTATGTTCGATTTTATAGTTTGTTCTTATAATAATAAGAACGTGCTTTAAGTCTTCAGAAAGTAAATGAATTACACGCCAAAATCTTTAACCAATCTTGTAAATTTACGAAATCCATTACATCAAATTTACGAAGTAGACTCGAATTTTTGTTTACATTTCAGCAACCACGTTGTGAGAATCAAATCGACAAAGTGTGCAAAGAGATCGACAGAACAATCAATCAAACAATACAACACACTCTCAACAAACTGGAACAAGACTGCACTGAAGTCAACAACAAAATAGAAGTCATTTTAGAAGAAGACAGGTTTGTTCGTCTTATTATTAGAATCGTTTTTCTTTGCATGGTCTCGCTTAAATCATTCGTTAGTTCTGAATTATTTCCATGAATAGCTGGTCAACCTTTTTATTTCCATGAATTACAATGACATACAATCTTAAACCTCACATTCTTCAATCTAGTTCAAGTGCGAGAGAAAAAAACAGGTTTAGCGGTTGTTTGGACCAGTACAAGATAGTAAAGATTAGGTCACCAGGCCATTTTTTATGCCCTTTTAGCGTCCGATGACCGGACGCTGCCCCTCCTGAAATCACTAAAATTTTGGTAAAAACAGCCTTTTTAGCGGAAAAACACAAAAAAAAGTGCCCTTTGTGCCACCAATGGACGCTGCCCTGCCTTTCTAAAATATGGCCTGGTCACCCATATTATGTTTATTATTCACCAATATACACCAATAACTCAGTCGTGTCACGAGTGCAGGGTTAGTAATGTCTGGTAAGCGTGGTAATTCTCCCATCCTAGGGTAGATATCTATCCAGGGATAGGCCCATTCCAGATGATGTGGAGGGTTCACTTCTCTTCTCTCTTCTCTTTATACAAACAATATAATGGTTTCACTAGCATTTAATGCTAGTGAAACCATTGGTATTTTGAAATCAATCATAGTTTAATTTATTTAAGACTTTTCACTATTTTCACCATTTCTTGTTTAGAACTCAAGGAAATGCCAACCTTCGAGCAAGTATCATCAGTTTCTTCTTATTCATGTTAACCCTCATGACCGGCTTCTTTTTATCAATGAGTTACATCAGGTTGGACTTCCTGAAAATACAAGAAACTGAACCCTTTATTGTAAGTAATATAGTTTCTTAGCTCTTTTTTACACTTTCTCCTATACACAATGTCGGTCTAAATCTATTGATGTTGGGGGTTTGACTTATGGATACCGCAAGATTTAGCTCAACGATCGAAATCATTTTTTTAACCCTATTCGGCCTAGGCGGGGGGCTGTTTCTGTTCGGAGGTCAAATTATTAGTAATAGCTCCTGAAATATTTAATAGCTTTTGCCATGAAATTTTCTGTAAATTCCTAACTTTTATTTAGCTTCAAAATAAAAAAGAATTTGACACCTAAAAGTTTTCACACCTTGAGCATGACGACATTTCTGACAGTAAGGTGTCACAAAAATTGACACTTTTCCAATACAAATTTATTTTTTATGTCAAATATATTGTTTAAACCGTAATTTGTTGAATATTTGGGATAAAATAAATCCCATCGGTTTATAATCTGACCGAAAATTCAGCATACCAAACCCATTATGTTTTGTTGTTGTGACACTTTTAGATACATAACGTATTGATTTTTCTTTCTATTTCAGACGCCAATCGAATCATTTTGGAAAGATTTGCCGAAGAATCAAGAATTTAGAACGCGGACGACTTTAGGTGTCATGCTTCTCGTCCTTATGATCGCTACAAAATTATTCTCAAGGTAAAAATTCATTGCTATAATACACTGCTATAAAACATGAAAAATTCGCTGCTAGTACACTACTATTGGAACACCTGTAAACTTGCTCGTAGTAGTTTTCTAGGAATGGGTTCCCCCTCAGAGCCCTTCAATGCTGCAAATTTATACTTTATGACCTATATATGGGTGGTAAGATTCGTTACTGCAAATGTTTAATTCTTCTCTAACTTATTTTCTTAGAAAAAAGCCAACGTTATCACGAAAAGAACGAAGAATGCTACAAGAGAAGAACACATACGTTGCCACTCAAGTCAAACCTCTTAAGGTATGTTCCTCTTAATGTCTTTTAAATGTATCGCCCGAATCGTGACCCTTTAACTTTCCTGAAAGTATTTTGTAGTTTATTTATATGAGGCCAATACACTACAGGCCTTGCATACGCACAAAAAACTTTTCAATGTTAAACTTGTTAAACTTAGCCGTCGTGCAAGAGTACAAACATTCTAAAACATTTTGTTATTATCGATGCTAATCTCAGGAGAGATTTTAGTTTAAAAAATGTACAGTTCGCATTTTATAAGTTCATCTTTGTTTAGTTGATTTCTTCACATATTACACTGATCTTTCAATTTCAGGCCAAATTGTACACCGAATATTTAAAACAAAGCATTAGTGATCACGACTTATGATGATTTTCAACATACAAGGATAACAACCAACTAAACTTAACGAAGAATTCGGAAAGGCGACTTTGACAAGCAGCTATGACTACAAACATACCTAGGAATAATTTAATCACCGACTATGGTTTTCGATATTCCCAGAAGGTGTTGGTCGTTTACGTAGAGCCTGGTCTATTATTTTTTCTTATTTTTATACAATTTGTATAGTGAAATTTAGATGTTGGGAAATTCGTTGAGGCTTTTTAGTTCGAAGGTTTTTATAGCTCCAATTTCGTATGTTTTATTTGCTCTTCAAATATCGGTAGGAAAAGCACATTTTTATATTTTTAGTTAGAATTTTTGCAATCCTTTATCGAAGTCACCTTGCACTTTAATTTGTTTGGCACAATTTTTGATGAAATACAAAGGAAATCATTGCCCTGTTTTTCACCAGCTCCCCAATAAGCTCCAGGTGACAAAATCCCCGACTTCTGCAAAAGGACAGTGAACAAACTTAGTTTTTATTTTGCAATTTATTATTTAAGATAATTTTAGTTCACCATTTTCATTAAAATCATTTCTATGTTGATGTTCTATAGCTCAATTTTTAAAAATAACAATTTTTTGAAATTAATTTCAATTATTAGAATACAATAGTAACTTATTTATACAATGATATTATTTGGTAATTCCCGTTATTGTTTCTGTGTTTTATTGGTTCCCCGGGAGGTTTTAGGTAATAAGGCGAAATAGGTACTACAATCATGGATAAAATACATATTCGAGAACAAGTGGTTTAGCTGCAACAAATTTTTAACACCACAAATGATGAATGATGTTTAGGTACTTAATTTCAAGCCCTCCGGGGGGGGGGGGTGGCAATTCAAAAACGACCATACGTGCGACCCAAAATTAGGCCTTTGGAGTCGGACTCTTTCAACAGTGCAGAGAAAATTTAGCCAAATTTGAGTAAATTTGGGGGCATTTTCTTTGTTTTCACGTGGCTTGTTTTTCGAAATTTGGCGATATGTTTTACTTCCTATCCTGAAGTCTCGAGTCTAGCCCTTCGGGCTTGGAAGTCAATTTCCCGGGTTTTAAGCTTTTGGAAGCTTGGATGACCGAGCGCATGAGGCGATACTGTTATGTCCAAGTATTTTCCTGATATCCGATAACTAGTCTCTGTAATCCCGATTTCAAATTGATGACGACGTCATCACAAATTTTGTAAACATTCGATCACATGTGACGTCAATATGGCGGAAAATTGGTCGAAAAATTTTGGAGTAAAATCTAGTTTGGGCAGGTTTGGGCTGAAAGAAAGCAATTTGGTATGTATTCGTTATACTTATGTAGCTCAAAACGATCTATTTCAGAGCATTCAACTTTAGATTAACAGTGCTATTTGCTACTTTGGTTTTATACTTGATGTTTGTGTTTCACACTTTTCTCTCAGTTCTCCCCCAAAACAGAGGGACCTAAAAGTCAACCTTGTTCCCTGATACTGCTAGATAATACCCTGGATTTGTCTGGTTTTTGAATGCGTAAGATTACGTAATAGCATACCGCAGTGATTCTAAAAATAGACATTAAAATTACTGTTTGTCCGAGTTTTAATCCCATCATCCTTTGCATTAATTGCTTTTACAAGTCAATTACACTTATTGACAATGCAAAAGTAATAACTTGCACGCATTACGAATCAAGATGAAAAGGATTGTGGGATTGAATTTTGGTCAAATGTTGAAAGTAATAATTATGACGTAGCAAAATTGAAACGATGAAAGTGAAGGAGAGAATTTAGAGTTTCATCGATTTTTGATAATTTTTAAACTTTGACGTTGAGAGGTGGGGGTGGGGGGTTTACAAATTGGCGTCAATTTGACGTTAGGCGTTGTGGTATAGTGTTCATTGACCTTGGTTGCTGCACAGGCAACTGAGGTTCGATTCCCACTTGCAGCAATTCACTTGGCGAATGAAATTAAGTGAATGAACCTTCGCCCGGGTGTCAACCCATGCCGTGCAAGGGGAATAGGGTAGTCAGTCCAAGGTGCTGATGGGCGCTCATTGAAAGAGTCTATAGTCGCTAAAATAGGCCTCAAAGCCTCCTGCAACTCAACCAAATAGAAATAGAAATAGAAACGTTAGTCGTGGGAAGAATGGATATGTGAGTGACCGATATTTTTATGACGTATTAGGCAGTTCCAGAAAAAAAACAATTACCCCCCTGTGGACGTTACTGTTTTTTGGAATTTTCTATTACTTGGAAATCCTTAGAAATTTTGTAAAAGGTTCCGGAAAATTCAGGATTTTCCTAATCATTTGGTCATTTTTATCGGAAAATCCATAAAATTTGCTCTAAACGTTGATATTCAAAAAACTTAACATCCTTACAAAAGTTGTCTTTTGATTTCCCAAACATTTGTTTCAAGCATTCACTTCCACAATAATTTATGTAATTACTCTTTCGGTCAGTCAGGTTCAACCATAATGCGTGTTTTAGTCATATGACTGAAGTGCCTCTAAAATAATCCGGGATAAGTGTCGAAGCAACACAGATTATTTTATTAAAAGTAAATAAATATCTTTTGGCATTGACGATCAAATATAAGAACGAATTTGTGGTCAAGCAAAAAGAAGCCCTAAGAAGTTTTGGAAGCATATCCGGAACTCAATGAAGACCAAAACGGGAATTTCCCCTCTTCTCCTTGATCCAAATGATAAATCATCACTTCGTTTTACTGATGAGGATAAAGCTGACATCCTACAGGATCAGTTTTGCAGTGTTTTTACGAATGAACCTGCTGGATCACTACCTGAGTTTCCATCACGAACAGACACAGATGTAGCATTCGATCTAACAATCGACATGATCAAAAAGGAACTGAAAGATTTGAATCCTAATAAATCGCTAGGACCTGATGAGATTCACCCAGTCATGCTGAAAAAGCTGGCCTTTTACATAGCCGGTCCTTTACATACTATCATGGCCAAGTCCTTCGTAGAAAGTAAACTACCTGATGATTGGAAGACTGCACACGTGTCCCCGATCTACAAGAAAGGAAAAAAGAACCTTGCAGAAAATTATAGGCCCGTTAGTTTAACATCAGTTGCGTGTAGAGTAATGGAAAGAATCCTAAAGAAACAAATAATGGAACACCTCACGAATGAGAAATTGCTATCAACCAAACAACATGGGTTCATGGGTAAACGATCGACAGTGACACAACTACTTCACTACTTAGACAAATGTGCAGACTCGATATCCAATGATAAGGTTGTTGACGTAATCTATTTCGACTTCGCAAAGGCATTTGACACCGTTCCACATCGCAGATTACTAAGAAAACTCGAAGCGTATGGTATCAGAGGAAGGGTACTTGGTTGGATGAAAGCATTTTTGTCCGATCGTTACCAGTATGTGAAGGTCAATGGAAAGTTATCTAAGAAATGCCAGGTGCAAAGTGGTGTACCACAAGGAAGTGTCTTAGGTCCACTCCTTTTCGTTATTTACATCAATGATCTAGCTGAAGTTACCAACTCAGAAATGTTTCTCTTTGCCGATGACACAAAGCTTGTTGAAGAAATAAATAACGCTGAAGATGCAATTAGACTGCAGCACGATATCGAGGCAATGGAAAAGTGGTCTGGTGACTGGTTGTTGAAATTCCATCCTGACAAGTGCCACGTGTTGACACTAGGGAAATTCTGGAACATTCAACATGCACATCCTTACGAGATCGCTGGCTCTGTCCTAGAACATGTTGATCAAGAGAAGGATCTTGGAGTGATTATTGATAGTGAATTGAATTTCGAAGAACACATCTACACCAAGATCAAGAAGGCTAACTCGATCGTTGGATTGATTAATAGAAGCTTCGACTTCCTTTCTCCCGAGATGCTCCGCACACTTTTCATTGCATTTGTGAGACCTCACCTTGAGTACGCGCAAGCTGTTTGGTCTCCACGACTGATCAAACACTCTGATGCAATTGAAAGTGTTCAACATAGGGCCACAAGACTTGTCGGTGGTTATAGAAACCATTCATATGAAGAACGTTTACAAGTCATGAACCTACCCAGCCTCAAGATCCGGCGTAAAATCGGGGACATGGTGGGTGGAAGTATATAAACATCTTAATGTCTATGATAAATCTTCCCTATGTCAGAAACTCGTTCTTCGAAATCGACCTCAACGTAAGCACAATCTCGAATTAAAGAGGAATTTCGCTGAAGACGGCATTAGAGGATACCAAACGAATTCACTTTACTATAGGAGCATTGATACTTGGAACAGTTTGGCAACCAATGTTGTAAATGCACCGTCCGTAGGGAAATTCAAACTAGAATTGACAAACGAATGGAAAGATAAGATCTATAAATTGTAAAGATGTAAGATTGTTTCATAGAGGTCGATAGACCTGAGAAATACACTTCTATAAATTATAATATATTGCATTATTTCCTTAAAATTCAAAAATACACAAATTCGTTTACATTCACGAAAAATAAAAGGATAATGAATTAATATAACATACTAAAACTCCTCTGTCTTTTAGTTTTAGTCTCATCTAATTTCCGACCTCAGAATGTGCAAAACGCCCATCCGCCCAAAATCCATGCAAGGATCAAGGGTTTGTGGTGTCAATATTGGAGTTGCAAAGCACTCCATCTCCAACAGTAGTGGCGACGTTCGTTTCTTTCTCATTAATTTCCTCAACAGCAGTCTCAGCAAGCATCGTGAACAGCTCTGTTTTGTTTGTATCGTTTCTCATGAATTTCTGGAAATCCTTGATGTAGATCTTTGTGTCTTTACAGATGAAAATTCGGATAATTTCTCCCCTGTTCTCTCTGGTCTGGCTCTTCAAACTTCGTTGCTTGTACACGTCAAAGACGACCTCTAGCCTCTGGATGTTTTGTGAAGCTACTCTCAATTTACTGGTCAATTCATCTTTGCAAAAGTTTCCATATGTGTTGGATGTTTGAGGACGGTTCATGTTGACAAAAGCTGCCCCATCGACAACTTTCATAGTTAGATCTGGTGCCTCATGCTTAACTTCTACCTTTGTTTCCAAGCATTGAATGAAATCCGATTTCGATGTTGCCTTTCTGAGTTTCCCGTATTCAGAAATAGAAATCGGAAAAGAATGATTTTCGTGGGCAAAGAAATTTTCGAGATCACCTTCTCTCGACTGACAGGCCACATAAAGATTGGCGTATAATCTTCTTTCAGCATTTAAAGTCGCCAATTTCTGTTTAGTTTTGGATGCCTTCATTGTGTGCATTTGACGGAAAAGAAGTAATTCTTTGCGTGGTAGATTTTCGTGAGTGACGAGCTTCTGTCTACTAATCTTTTCTTTGCCCAACTCTTTAGCATCTCTGGCTGATTTGGTTGCACTGTCATCGAAAACGTGTCGTGAAGTTAAATGCATCAGATTATTTTCCTGCTCTTCAAAGGGATTCCCATACTCTTGAAAAGGTGATATGAATGCTGACCTATCCTTGCGGAAAGTTTCCTCAAAGCTCTTTGTGTCTTCATGGTGTTTCTCTGGCATGCAATCTTCTTCTTCGCTCAACATCTCCGCAATGACTGGTCCACTGACAGCCCATTTCAGTAAAGCTTTTGGGTTGTCAAGTATTCCAATGTTTCAACCATCCGTCTTCAGAACTTTGTTGTTTTGTTCGTGTGCTTGATCAATTCCAATATTGAAGAAGACGTGATTGCTTTTACGGATAGTGAAGAATCCTTTTTTGAAGGCTTCGTATGTGTCGTTTCCTTCGAGTGCTTTAAGGCACTGCAAAAAGGAATCGAAGTCTGCTTCTCAAATCGATTATTTGTTTGTCAACAAATGCTGACAGGGGGTGACACATGACATTTGACACTTGTCTCCCTTGAAAATTTTGATCAGTTGATCATTCTTGACCTCTGTGCCAAATGTCATGCTTTTATCACAATTTGCACGATTGTTATAAATTATTCACTCAACTCCACGATGACGTTTTCATAAGAGCAATGACGTCATCACAAAATAGCACATTTACTGCTGACCAGTAGTGAAAAAGTATTATCCACTTTAATTGCAATTAAGATGAACAAATGAAGACTTTCCAATCTTGTTTTGATTTTCTGAAAGCCACAAAAAATATCTTTTACATATTTGCCGGTATTTTTAACATGCTAATGAGATTGACTTTTAAAAAGCTCCTAAAGCCTGTCAAAACTGCCTAAAGCAACGATATTAAGCCAGCCACTGCAAACAACCTTCCAGCAGTCAGCCAATTTGTTTTGTTTTAGTAGTAGTAAGTACCTTTTCTCTAGCTGTCTATCCAAAGGTAGGGGGCCACTCAATTCCCTAGATTTCTCCACTTACCCTTGATCCGTCTCTTTAGTTACTGAGCAGTCAAGTAGACAGGCATATCAAGTACCATTTTAGAAATGTTTAGTATGACCCAGCTGAGGATCGAACCCACAACCTGCGCACCGTAGCTGGATGCTCTATCTTCATGTTACGGCTGTGCTATGTTTTGGTTTTCTTCATTCTTCACAAAAAGTTGATGGCTCTGCAACTCACATAAATCATTTGGGCACTAAAATGTGAACAAGTGGGCTCGCATCAAACAATCATTAGATTTAAATGCAGGTGGTCTAGATAAACCTTACCGTAAACAATAGACAAACTTAAAACAAACTAGACTGTTAAATAGTTTACAGTCCGGATATGTAGGCTATCAAATTTGGTGAGACTGTTTTTTTTCTAGTTATAATAATTAATATATCCATAAAATAATTACTTTATATTCTTTCTCCCCAAAACTACAAGGTCGTAAAAAAATTTAGAACAACACTATGGCTGACGAAGATGGTTACACAATGGTTTTGAGGATTCCGTTCCCAACAGAAAGACATGCAGAGATTGCATACAACACACTCAGGGTAGATAAGGAACCCAGCAGAGGAGGCTGCAAAAAGACATTAAAATTAGAGGCTAATATCCTTCATGTCAACTTTGCTGCAAAAGAAGCTAGAATTTTGCGTGTTGCATCAAACTCGTTCTTGGATTTTTTATCTTTAGTAAGTGAAACCATGGAAAGATTTGGACCACCAGTTGAACTTACTTGAAAATTCTCGAACACTTTTTAAACCTTTGAAAGGAAAACTTTGTATTTATGATGATCCAAAACTTTTTATGTACAGCAAATCGTAGATCTCTATGACAAAGGCAAATTGGAACAATTTTTGTAAAAACATTCTTTTGGAAGATCTCCATGAAAACAAGTGTCTCCCTCTCTAGTTTTGATTGGCCAAAGAAGTGTGGTGTCCACTGCAGGCTGGATTTAAAAGTCAATCATTAAAGAACAAGATTTTCTTATCGAATCTTGAAGTCAATTTTAGTGGCTTGCGAACGAAAAACGTTTGATCATATTTTGTTAGTAAAACTTTAGTAGACATAACTATGATGTAAATCTTTGCAAAACTGAGCATACTTTTGTCTTATTTCTTAACCCACCATGTCTTATATATAATACAATAGAATGACATCCTATTTCTTTGTGGACTTTGATTCTGTAGAAACATTCTTTCAAAATATTTTTTTGTTGGATTAGGTCAAACGTCTTATCGTCTATTTTTGATATTACATTTTTAATTTGATAGACACAAATTTTGTAAGCTTTTTTAATAACGTTCCAACGTCTAAAATGTTGCTTCAAATTACATCATACTCTCTGACAGTTTGGAAAATACTTGTTTGTTGAAACTGAAAAATGATTACACAGCTGAAAACACAAACTTCACTCACTGGCCTTTATTTTATCTTAGGTTGAATATTTTAATAGTAGATTTTTATAAATGTGTCGATGTGTTTATAGAACTGTTTTCATGCAGAGATTTCTTTGAGATTTGGCTTTAACTGTGCCACAAAAGTTAAACTCTTCAAACGATGTATTTGAAGCACTATGTAACTCATGTTTCTTTTTTCTTTTTCTTTTAGTTCCAACTCCAAGGAAAAACAACAATACAAAAAATAAATGATTAGAAATATCATAAATGATACTGCACAGTAATGGGATATCTAACTTATGCTATTTACGCAATTCTGCTTTATTTCGGTATCTGGTTCTTCCGGTTGTTTTATAGACAGCGGAAATTCCCTCGTGGACCAGTTCCGTACCCTTTTGTTGGTAACTTGCCAACATTGGGAAAAGAAATGCATCGAAAATTGGATCAACTTGCCGCTGATTATGGCCCTATCTTCACGCTGTGGTTCGCGCGCACGCCCATCGTAATTGTAAGTGACGCCCAAGCGGCTGAAGAGGTATTCGCTCGCAATGGATCCAAATTCTCTGACCGCCCAACTTTCATTAATAAGGTCATCACAAAACGGGCGAATCGATTACCGTATATGAATTATTGTCCGGAATTTGAACGCAAACAAAATATTTGTGCTAAATCTTGTCTAGTCGATTCACAATATTTAGATAAAGGTTTTATCTGGAACTCGAAAAGTTTTTGAAAGTAAAATCACAAAGAAGTCGTTCCAACCGTCAGATACGCTTAAAGATCTTGTTATGCAAACTATGTCTGAGCTTATATACGGACTTCCAATGTCATCCGCAAAGTTTGCTGACTTCAATTTACCGGGAAATCATGGAGTATTTAGTCTGATTAACGCAACAAACATGTTCCGATCACTCAGGCTATTTCGACCAGGCCCTTACATGAAGTTCAAGAAATACCTTCATCACCGAGAGAAAGTTTTACAAGATATTTTTAAAGAATCTGTCAAAGAATGTAAGAACAAACCAACTATTCTATCCAGTATCGTTAACAATGTGGTGAACGAGCAGAAAGACGATTCTAATTTATACCAAAGTGAGCTTTTGTGTTCTGACTTATTTCTTGTCTCCATCGAGAAAATGGCTGCCACACTAGACTGGATGTTTTTATATTTCATTACCTGGCCTGAGATCCAACACCATGTTTACGAGGAGATACGCACATCAAAATTACGCGATCCTAACCAAGTTACGATCGAAGAAGCCAACCGAATTCCATATTTACGTGCAGCCGTTTACGAAACTTTACGTTTAAGCTCGTTAAGTCCGTTATCAACTGTCCACAAAACCAATGATCACGTTACGCTGAAAGGACATCCATTACCCAAAGGAACTTGTGTTTGTGTTAACTTGAATGCTATTCATCACAGTGTGAAATATTGGGACGAACCTTATCAGTTCAACCCTGCTCGCTTCTTGGAGGGAAATTCCCTAAAGGACATTACTGCTATTAAAGGTTTTTTCCCTTTCGGCCAAGGATTACGTAAATGTTTTGGTGAGGAAATGACACTTCAGGTTTTAACGACCATTATTGCGAACTTGATGTTACATTTCAATTTTGATGTATCTCCGTGGCATCTGCGACCAAGCCTTTCAGGGACATCTCGATTAATCTTGGTTCCTCAGGTTTATCACGTGAGTATCACACAACGATAGATAGGAAAATAAATCTTTGATTTTCATACTGTTCGAAAAAGTGTAAAAGTTCTTAATTTATAATACACATGGTTTTTCGGATTGATTACGATTAGATTACCGTAATTAATACCAAGCCGAAATAATTTGACTTAAAAAAATTACTTAAATTCAATCAGAAAGAGTCAAACTAGTTTTTCATAAGCAAAAATTAGCTTTGAAAATCATTTCCAGGCTCGTTAACTCATTGACGTTCTCAAAAAGCTAAAAAGTCGCATTTTTTAAGATTTTTTACTGCTTATTATCTTTTCAAATTATTTTAAGTTGTTAAGCATGATTAAAGGTTTTAATCGCAATGAAAGCAACGCAAAGTTTAATTTTTATTCCCAATAATTTTGTAGTTTGAGGTAGTGTTTCTTATGAATTTTGTATGTCTTTACAAATTTTGTAACTTTGTAATTCATGATGGGAAAAAATGGAACCTAGTTAAATTTTAGTTGTATCATTAAAAAAAAATCAAAATTAGTTCTAACTTTCCACATGTAATACTGTTATTCCAACTTACAACACCGCCTCCCCACTAATTAATATTTAAAGAATAAGTTCTGGTTTTTCGCCTTCATGCTTCTAAATTAGTCACCATCGTGTTCTTGATGAGGCTTGACTTTAAAAATGTTAGTTTACTCTTCTCTAAACTTGCCAACCAAAAATTTTCTTGCTATTTCGACGAGGAGAATTTTTTCTTCTTCAAAAATTCCATGAATGACCACCTCCAAAATCTAGGGTTGGGTGACGGCAAACCAAGAATTTTTTAACTCCAGTCTGGTGACATTCATTCTATATAAGGTACACGAGAGTAATCATGCTTCATTCTCAGTATAAATCTTATTTTACTTTTGTGCTTTTCGAGTTTTATTATTTCGATCTTATTAGGTCTTTGAGCTTCATCAACGAGTTTTTCCTGTTTGAAGGTATAACTTTTCTAGAATGATCCTTAATTTATCAATTTTAGGACTTAAAAATGAGATAAAAGAAGTCAACATAGGAAATTCAGATTATCATTCGATCTATATTTTACGAAAGTATTTTGAGGGAATCAATTATTGTGAAGACTGCAAACTTTCTCCAAAGTTTTGGCTAAAGAGGAAACTCAGAAAACAGAAATCAGAAAACCTGAAGAAAAATGGTAAGTGATTGTTTCTTTTTTCCATGTTTTCTAATTTAGAATGTAAGTTTATGAATTACTTTAATCGTAGAAATTTTAGCGAGACTAATTTAAGCGTTTTAGCGAGTTTTCCCTATTTTCGCTAAAATAAATCTCGCTAAAACACGCCGAATCGACAGATCGCTAAAATTTTTCAGTGCAAAGAAATGCTAGAAAACGAATTAAATCAATAATGTAATATAGTAGGGGCCACTATCTCGCGAGAAAGCCTCCCGTGTGCAGCAGCTTGTGCAAAGGGATTTTATGATTGAATATTGTTCCTTGAATGTAGAAGATCAAAATTTGAGAGGTGGGGCCGGGTGTGACCACCGGTTGCCATGGAAACTGACGTCATTGGTTACTATGGCAACCAAAATAAAAGGTCGTCAAAATTGAAAAATTTTTGTTTCATTCGAAAGAGCATGAAATACTGATAAAGAAAAAGGTCACAACCTATATCTGAAAATGAATATATCAGGAGATATAAAGGAAATAAGGCAAAATGACGTCATAAAACGATGACGTCATCGAAAAATAAAAATTTGGCAAAATTCAAAAAATTTTGGTTTTTTGGAAAGAATACCTTCCAGTGAACAAAAAATATTATTACGAAAAAGTCTGAAAATCCTTTTTAAGAATTCTATGAGCAAAAATTGATATTTTTAAATTTTGCCTGTAATGTGCTTGGGCAAGCTCCAACCTTCGACAGGCAAAAAATGAAATTGTCAATTTTGACCAATAGACTTTTTTAACGAATTTTCAAACGTTTTCGTAATAATATTTTATGTTCACTGGAGGGTCTTCTTTTCAAAAAAACAAAAATTTTCGAATTTTGGCAAATTTTAATTTTTCGATGACGTCATCGTTTTATGACGTCATTTTGCCTTATTTCCTTTATATCTCCTAATATATTCATTTTCAGATATAGGTTGTGACCTTTTTCTTCATCAGTTTTTCATGCTCTTTCGAATGAAACAAAAATGTTTCAATTTTGACGACTTCTTATTTTGGTTGCCATAGTAACCAATGACGTCAGTTTCCATGGCAACGAGTAGTCACACCCGGCCCCACCTCTCAAATTTTGATCTTCTACATTCAAGGAACAATATTCAATCATAAAATCCCTTTGCACAAGCTGCTGCACACGGGAAGACATAGTGGCCTCTACTAATACAAGTATTCGCTAAAATTTATCCACGCTAATTTTTTGAAATCGTGATTCGCTAAAATAAATCCAAAAAAAAAATCAAGATTTTCCTGACTCGCTAATATATTTACGCTAAAATTAGTCTCGCTAAAATTAGTCTCGCTAAAATTTCTACGATTAAAGTATTTTTGCTGCAATCCCCCGAAAAAGACATACCATGCTTTCGCATGAAGCACAGGCCCCTCTTAAAAACGTGTTATGGTTTTAGTTGAATCTTCAAGAAAATAAGCCAAATGAAAAATTTATAGCAGTTCATTTTCCACTTTTGATCATACATGTGGCATATAATGTATATAGCAAAGATACGAGAGTTTAGAGCTCGAATATTTACCGTCAATCTAGAGCAAAAGGTCTGATAGCTTTGTTATCACTCAGAATCCGCAACCGATTGCGAGTGCTAGCGGGACGAAAGTAATTTCTAAAATACTGTTCTAGATTGCAGTGCTTGTTTTTAAGAATTTTTTTCTCGTCAAATTCTATTTCCGTTCACAATAATCGCATTAATCAAACAACGAAATTCCACTAAAATCATACAAAATACCTACTCCATTACTTTGCGCGTTTAGCAGATAAATATCGAGTTACGCCCATCGTCGTCGAAGACACTACCACAATAAGCGCCCCAATGATGGTCAATAAGTTGGGCGTGACGCCCAGTACAAGAAATTGTAAAACAAAAGCGTAGACACAATCAGCGTTTCTAATAAGAGCAGCTGGTCCAGCATCTTCAAATTGTAAGGACTCAGCCACAAAGAATAAATGAACAACTGAAAGAACTCCTATAAGCCCTAAAAGCAGCCAAATCTCCCATTGTGCTCCAATTTGAAATGGTTTCTGGGTAATACACATGATAATACTGGGTAATATCAATCCCATAGTTCCAGTGTAAAATAAAGTCAAAATGACATCAGTTTTTCTGCTAATGAGTTTGTTTAAAATGAAAAACACTGATACCAAAAATGCAGCGATTAGCGTATAGCCTACCCCATAAATGTACGTATCATTATGATTAGGGTCTACTGAATCTACTTGATTTTCGCATCCTGTTACACTCTCACATATTGTTTCACTCTGGTGGTCTTGCTTCCCGAAAATGATGGTCGGTTTAGTCATGATAAAAACACCACAAAAACTGATGAACCCAAGAAATGCGTCCATAAACGAACACGGCTGTTTTAGAAATATTCCTCCCATCGCAGACGTAAAAATCGGTGCCGTAAAATGAATCACTGTGACGTCACCAACAGGAATCAATGAGAGCGCTAGATACATAAATAATATAGCGCCGACCCCGGTTAAACCAAGCGCGGACAAAGCTAACGTTTCACGTTTTGACGGGAAAGGGTGAATCCGTGCGAATAACATAAACATCAATGCCATGGCAACTGTTACTACACTACGTGAAAACAATATCGTTAGACTGGAAATATCAGTTATACTGTGCTCGTGTATCAGTTGAACAAGGGTGTTTGCAAGCACAACATAGAAGCCAGCCAAACTCATTAAACATAGCCCGTAAACGCGCCTTCTTCCTTTGGTCAATCCACCAATCAATTCTTCCTCCTCTTTGCTTTCAGAATTGTTTGCTTCATTATCCGCCATCTTGAATTTTCTTTTTCTCTAAATTACAGAAAGGAACTATGCTGAACAATTTGAATTTTTACTCACCTTTTGTATGATTCGATTGAAGAATTCTTTTGTCTGAATAAGTTCAATTGAAAGGCTCTTTTCAAAACCACAATTCGCCAGTTAAAACGGACCTAATCGAGAAAAGAGTTGACAATGTCTAGCCTTAAATTCTCCAAGAGAAATCTTCGCCGTAGAACATTTTAGACATTTTCACCACTACCGACTACCACCATTCATTACCACCTTGACGTGAAACAAAATCTCTGTGAACAATTTGATCAAATATTTAATGGCTTATATTTCCTTCTTTTCGCCTAAAATCATTTTATTATACAATAACATGTTAAAATATTTATAAAATTTTCTCTGTAACTATGTTTTACAAAATTCGTCACAACGGAAACTTTAAAATCGCAAATATTCACAAAAATATTTCAATATTTTTAAAAATTCTTTAAAATTCAAAAATGAAAACGAAGATTATGTTATGAATTAAAGAACAAAGCTTTATAAACATGGCTTATGCACGTTTTCATTTAATTGGTTTAAAAAAATACATCTAACCCACCACAGTAAAAAGTTGCTAATCTCTATTTTCCGACTCCAGAGAAATGAAAATTATTAATAAAGCATGGTCGGGAAAAAAACAAATCAAACAAAATCCAGTCCAGGGCATGCAACAAGGCGCTCAACATCCCAAATACAAAATTTCAGTGAAATGGTCATATTTGATGAAACTTCTCTTGCCTAACTTTTCATTTACTGAGACTCAAATGTAGCAATGCGACCAGTGTATCGTCTCTGCTATTTTATCTCCATCAATCATAGTTGCAGCATGACACTACTGTTCAACACTTTGCGGAGAAAACACAGATTTCATTTAGTAAGACTCAAACGTAGCAATGTAACCAGTGTATCATTTCTGTTATTATCTCCGTCAATCATGGCTGCAGCTTGACACAACTGTTCAACACTATGTGGAGATAACGAAACGTTCTTGATCAGTCGAATAGCTTCATCAACAACATGTGGGTCAATGTTTCTTTCAGGAAAAATGTTTGTTAAAGGGTTGTTTGTTGTAGCGTTTGAATTGAGAACGGTGTATGTTGTGGAATGTTGCATCTTTCGGTTGTTCGAATCGTCAATTGTCGAGTTTGCCTATTCGTAAAAAAGTTAACATAATATTTAGTTGAGTAAAGAAAAGGAATAGGTAAATTTCATACACAAGGTTTCATTCCATGCAGGATGGCAGACTAAAGTCTACTCTGGCTAAACTTTGTTTTTTTGACATTTTTTTATGACGTCCAGTGAAGTAGACTAGGAGCATTTGGCGAGGTTGCCATCTTGAAAAAAATGTTTGGAATCCAAATAGCAAAACAACTACTAAATATAATTAAGAATGGGAAGTAAACATGAATAACAAATTTGGAATCCCTTTATTAAATATTTCCTATCTTATAGGAAATATTTGTTAAAACGGTAGTCTCCTTGAGTCTCCTTTTAAATCAAGCTCCGGCGGTAAAAACAGTAGGAGGTTCTTTTTCGAGGCGGAAGACGTCATTTCTTCGAGAAAGGTCTCTGGTAAATATCCGTACGGCGCTCTATTCTCCTTGTCGATTGGGCAACGTCGGCAGTATGGCTTTGTTTCTAACTGTCAAAACAAAGATGGCAGAACATAGACAACTCAGACAACAACTTTTGCTCTTTCGCTACTTTTCTTTGCTTTGGTTTTTATGCTTTGATGAGTTGAATTGGATCATGGTTTTTGTACGATTGTCACAAGGAATGGTCAATAGTGAACTTTTCTTAATATTCCTTTCTGGATTTGATGTTTCGTTTACATTCTGTTGGTTTGGAATGAGCTGGAATGAGAGATGATACAATCTCTTGGTCTTGACTTTGAGTCTTGGAAAAACAGGACATTTTGTCAGGACTTTCAAAACAAACTAACTTCAATTTTGTTTGTATATTTACATAAATCGTACGAAGGCAAGTGACTGTGAATAAATCTGACAAAATTACATACTTGCAATATGAAAAAAGTTTGCACCCAACAAATGCAATGCCGACAATGCAACAATGCTCAATGGGAATGGTTGATGAACTGATTTTAGCTAAAAATTTATACATGGAGCAAAATTGACTGGTTAATGATTGAATTTCCTTTGGTTTTTTTATCTACAACAATGAATTAACTGCTGGGGTTAGTGACAGTTAGTGAAAACTCGTTGCGGTTATAAATTTCAAATTTTAAAGCTGATAACAACCGGATCTGGAACACCACGCCACCTCCCCAATATGAAGAATGTTATGTTATACTTCTTAAAAGGTTTATTGCATTGAATATGGATGGATGTAAATAATTTGATATCAACTCACATGTACAATTAAAATTTTTCTTGAACTTGGAGATTTTCTTCCCCGCGTGCATTTTAAAACGTGGAAAACTTTAGGTGTGAATTTAGAGATCTTCTGCAACTTGTGTTTTAAATGTGGAAACTTTTGTCGTGAATTCGGAGATTTTCTTACCGTCAACTGCTCCAACTTGGGACTATCTGACAAAACCTGGGACAGCAATTTGGCCCACCATTTCACCGAACCTCCAAAGTCATTTGATTTGAGTTAATGAACGGCGTAGGTATTAAAAAAATGGCAAAACGAATGGCGTCACTCGCGCGGCAAGTTACACACGCGTTATTTGTTAATCCCATCGGGCGATAGGCGATTAGGCAGCGGGCGTTCTCTAATTCTCCAATCAACGCTATCAGTGAAAGTTATCGTGACATGTTATGAAAGGAAGTATGATTGATAAACTTGGCACTTGGTGGTGTTATCAAAACAAATTTGCTGTCAAAGAGATTTAACAAGTTAGTGAAAATACAGGACCAGATATCAAACAGTCCCATGTTTCGACTAATCGTCCCAAGTTAAAGCAGTTGACAGTATGTACATTCAAAACGTGGAAAACTTTTGTCGTGAACTTGACATTTTCTTCCACATGCATTTAAAAGATGAAAAAAACTCAAGTGATTTCCTGGCATGACAATTCATTTTCTTTTATGACATTTTTTTGGAAATTTTTGATTGTTTCCACGTATGTGACATTTTTTGCTCTTGCAGCATGCTTTTGGAAATCATAAAATGGCTTCTGTTAGGGGAATTTTTTCCTATCGACATTCTTTCAGATTATGAAATGTTTCCCAGTATATAATATAAAAATGAGATTTTTTTTTATTTGCATTCTTTCGGAAAATATGAAATTGTCTCCCTGTTTTGAAAGATTTTTACTTTTTAGCACGTACATTATTTCAAAAAACTCCAAAAGTTACTTTAAAGTTTTACATTTTTTACAATATTTTATATATGAAAGTATAATGCAAAATATTTCATCTCATTTTGAAAATGTATAAAATTTTCTTTGGTTTTCTTACTGTGGAAATATTCTCCTTTTTGTCATTCTTTCATTTTAAATATTTGCCCTTTTTGGCTTTATATTATTTCTGGAAATCAGCGCTTAAAATAATAATTATTTTGATGTGTTCAACAACACTCTACTTGGCGGTGCGACGCCGGGTGACCGCTAGTATAATACGAAAATCCATTTAAAGTCCACCTAACGAAAATTAAAGTTCCAGCCAATTTGATTACTGCATTGTTGTTCTCAGTCGGGTTCAAGTATTCCGTGATCCGTAGCTTTGAATCTACAGTCATCTTATGGATAATCCTGTAAATATTGGCAATAACATAAATGGAATTTTGAAATTCTTAGGGACTTGTGTTGCTTGATGTTTTCTGAGATTTAAAGCACTTTGAAATCTTTTGAGGACATCAATTATTATTTTAACATTTGTAAAGGAAATATTTATCCGCATCTTTGCGGCTCTTGTTTTTTAATAAAAACATTCCTTCAATTTATTTTTACTTTCCAAAAACAACTGAAAGTGGACCCCGGGCTAGATGGCAAGCTCATGATTGAGAACTACCATTGTACTACCGGGTCACTTCATCATGTCATCTGGTCTATAAAATGCTTTAACTGAACCCCAGGCGAAACCAAGAGCTTAATTTGATCGAGTTACTACCACAGAGAGTTGAAATTTTCACTTGAAATTTTCAGGGCGTGCTCCTATAGGTTGGTTTTGAAACTAAAAGTACGTTTTCACTTCCGGTGGAAGGCCAACTTAAAGGGACATAAAAGTAGTAAAATGTAAACATTGCGCGAACCACGTGTCATTAAAGAGAACAATTAAAATCACGTGTCCAAAACAAACTTGTAAAACAATTGAAAAATCAAAATTAGCCATATTTGGTTTATGATTTTTTATTTTGACATGTGACTTTTGTTTAGTCTACACAATAGACAGATCCAGGCTTTTAGGCCTTACTCTTGGTCTATAGGCACTGCTATAGGCGGCCACTAGTGACCCCCACCGGGAATTGCTTATTAATAGTTTTAAACATAATAGACAAGATTCACAAAAGATGTTTATCAATAGAGATTTTAAATATAGGAATGTTTAAAACACAGCTGATTGGCTTAGGTTTCGAAACTCTCTATTGTTTCATTAAAACCTCAGTGCGCATGCGATTTATCTGGAGAATTTCAATATTCAAAACAAGAGCAGTGCTCATAGCCCGAAGAGTAGGAGTTTTACGCTCAAAACGAAGACAGATATGACGTAGCCTAACTTTTGTTTTGATTTTGTATCCGATGCATACAGTTTGTTTAAAAATTTCGCAAGTACTGTTATGTCCCTTTAATGGTGTTAATTTATAGAGATAAGTCAAATTGTGTAAATAATTATTACCTTTAATGTAAAGGAACCAGCAGCTCCCTTTCCACCACTATTCTCTTGTTTTTGACCATTACAAGAAGTTGTATTATCACATGTGTAACTTGCCGCCCTTAACCGCCCCATGATCTTCCGTTTCACTGTTTCCTTAACACGAAAGCCGTCCGGGAAAACATTCGATGATTGATGCCGGACTTTCTTCTTTTGTCCACGTTTTGATTTAGTATCCGATTTCAGAGGCATGATAACGTCCACAGCTTCTGACTTCTCCTAAATATTTTAAGATATATCCCAGATGGGTACTAAATTTATGAATGCTCAGGTAAGTTATAGCATGTCTCAAAAACATGAAAGTTACCATGGTTTGTTAAGTTTTCCGCCGGCTAATGCTTTCCAAAAGTTATGATAATTTTCATGTTTTTTAGACATAACTTATCCAAGTGTCGAGTTGACCTTACTGCTCTCTCTCAATGTTTATTCCGATATGGAGAGTTCAATGTTATTACGACAAGTATCAAAAGGTCATCCAAATCCTCAAAATTTGAAACATTTTATAAAAGACATACAAAAAAAGATTTCACTGGGTACTAAAAGCCAAATCTTAGACCATGTTTGCACGCAACGGTTCCGTTTCGCTCTAACACGAAATGAAGCCATTCTATCGGTTAGAAGTGACGTAAAGCTAAAATGTAACCAATAGAATGGCGTCATTTCGTTTCGGAGCGGAACGGAACTGTAGCGTGTAAAAATAGTCTTAGAATCGGGTACATCGAATAGCAGATACATTTCATCTAAAGACACGTTAATTAAAAAACCTTGCTGAAAAGACAGATTTGCAAAATTATTTCACTGAGATATGAAAGCCCGAATCTAACCTGGCTATTCTTATTGAAGACATCGATGCAATCCAACTCTGTCACATCCAAATTTTTGGTCATATTACTATCCACTGCTGAAGCCCCAAACTTCATGAAAGTTTCTCGACTATCAAAAGTGAGACTTCGTTTCCTTAGCAACGGGAGAAATAAATCGGCTTCCGTGATCGTTGTGTCTTTGTTGTCAGGAGTTTTCCCTGATGACTGTTTCCAGGAAAATGTAATGGGGGTTTTCCCTGAGGGGCTAGTTATTGCGGCTTTTTTCTTCTTTTCTGCTGATTTTTGGGTTGAAGGTATCTTTCTTTGTTTCGAAACAATAGGTGATGCCTCGCTTACTACAGAAAGGTTAGATATTTTGCTCGCTTTCCCAGTTGCCTTTGGTTCTTTCTTTTCTGATGGTTTCTTAGCTGCCTTGCCTTTCGGCGTCTCAGCCAGTTTTTTATTTCGCTCAATGAAATTTGTTGCTGGCTTCGTTTTCTTATTGGCTTGTTTCTCATCATGTGCTTTCAATCCATCATTCTGATTGGCTGATGTAGTCTTTGCAACCTTCTGATTGGTCATTTTTAGAGAATCCTCTATTGTTTCATAACTGGATTTACTGTTTCGTCGAATAAGCTTCTTAAGTGTGCTTAGACTTCCTTTAATTTTCGGTTTGTCTTTCTCCTCATTTCTAGCTTGAAGTTCTTTCTTATCACCAATTGAATCAACACTTAGCCTTCTGGGTAATTTCAATTTGCTTTTACTCCCTGTTGTCTCAACTTCGCAGCTTCGTCGTCTGGATTTTGTATCTTTACATTTCTTTGTTGATGATGTCTCGATACTTCGCCTGCGCGTCGATCTACTGACCTCGTTCATACCAGTGGAAGCAATAAAGGTAATATTAAGATCATTACTTGATTGATCTGTTGTGGCGATAGCTTCAATATAACTGCTTCTCTTCTGTCCGATGTCTTCTCGCATGCAGAACATGCTTTGGTCCGGAGCTTCAGATTTAGATCTTGCACGGATGTTTGCTTTCAATTCTGGAACGACATTTGCATAAATTGCTGATGGTTGACTTTCCGAAGCATCCAAACCAAATGATGATTTATTTTGAACATTAGTATAGATTTCCGTTGTCGGTGCGTTCCGTCTTTGAGACTTCCCGGTTGATAGTGCTTCTGTATATTCATTCTCTGAGCCATAAGCAGAATCTGTTGGCTGGATGTCTAAGCGATCAAGAGAGGCTTTACGTAGGTCGATGTTTGTTGGATTAAGACATTGGAAATTATCGAGATTGTTGTTTTTACGAAATTCTACCGGTGATTTTCGTCTCATTGTTTGACTATCGTTCGAAGTTACGTTCAACCGTTCTTGAGATTTCGATCGCCCGTTGTTTTTAGCATGAAGAAGATAACTTCGAATGTGAGGTTGAAGGGTGGGAACTTTGAGTAGTTGTGAGGCGTTTGGGCGGTCGTTGGGATTGACTTGTAACAAAATCAAGACCAGATCTTCTATTAGTGGTCCAAAGCATCTAAAAAATTAAAAAATGTTTCAATTGCAAGTTATGGAGTAAGGTTTATAATGCATTGTTAATTGAAAGGGCGAGAAAATTTGTTCGAGTTAATGAGATTTTAACAAATTTTAAAGGGGAATCGAAATTATAATTCAAACGCAAAAAAATCAAAAATTTGAATTTCAAACTCCGTCCTAAAGGCCTTTTTACACGCTAGAAATCGAATAAGAGAGCGAAAAACCTTCAAGGGACTTCAAATTTTCATCGAAAACGAGAGCTTATCGAATAATAGAATGTCGAATAGTAGAGCGTAGTCTATGAGAGTTTCTTAAGGAAATTTGACGGTGACTTTCAATTTGATCGAAAACGGGAGCTTATCGAATAGTAGAACGTCGAATTAGAGAGCGTCGCCTGATTCTTATTTATAGAGGTTCGCGTAAAACCAATTTCATAAATAAACTTACCCTGGCACAGGGGGGTATTTTCCACTGACGATCTTCACGATCAATGATTGGAAATCACTGGCAACAAAAGGGTGTGTCAGAGTTGCCATTTCGTAAATCAAAATCCCTAAGCTCCACATGTCACTTTTCTGGTCATAGCTGAAAGTGAAAGTGGATAGTGAAATCATCTTATGCCATGGATAGAAAGTGCTGAATCTTTATGTCCATTAACACGTTCGCTGCGAGGTTTTTCAGAACTCGGAAATCTGACCTCTTGGAATTTTATCGAAAGTTTGACTTTCAGAGGTTCCTGTAGCCCCAGTTTTGCTTCAAGTGCCTGTATAATGTATACAAATTGACACGAAATTTCACGTAGACTCCAAAAGTATAATAAAAAATTTGATCTTTGTAAGTACTACCAGTGTTTTGACCCATCTACTACGAATTCACTTGTAGTTGGCAGCGAATGTTTTAACCCCCATTGACGAAAGAAAATATTTCGGTTATTGACTATATGGAATGTAAATGGATTTTCCCAAAATAGTGAAATTTCAGTCAAAACTTAGAACCACTTTGACCAGTTTCTTTATTTATTTTTCTCGTTGAAATCGGAAGATGCCTCTAAAACCTAATTCAATGACTCGTTAATGTGGAAACGATTTCAAACTTACGGTTTTTGTTGGCAGATTTCTGGTGATAGATAGTAAGGCGTTCCGATGGCTGTTTGTGCTTGGTTCAACCCTCCTTCCAAACAGCGAGATACTCCAAAATCTCCGATCTTTACAAAACCTTCCTTTGTCAAAAATATGTTCTGAGATTTCAAGTCTAAAGAATGGAGAGATATTATAATTGATTACTGATTATTATTGAAGTATCAAGGAACCTTAAATTAAAGCTTGTTTTTTAGGTTTCAAAACTGATTTCTAACAATGGTAAAAAGCTAAATTTATTATGGTAAAGATCCCGGGGGAGAGGCGCTCAGGTGAAATTTGGAACGGGGATGTGCCGCTGGTCAGGGCCCCTTTTATTCGGCTATAAAGATACCAAACATTAATATCTGACAGGGTCCACTTTTCAAACTCCAGTGGCACGTCCCCGTCGGCTGTTAATGTCTCCCACCCCCTCAGTGATTTCTTTAGAAATCCTAAATTCAAAAGCTCCTGTGGCATAAAGGCAAATTAATTTTTACGTTACGTTTTATGTCAAAAGAGAACTGAACTTTTGAGAAAATTTAGAATAGAATTTCAACTCTTTCCGGACGTGTGGCCATTGAGTGGTCAATACTAAAGACCATACTTCAAACGAGGATATGTCGGGAACTAAGCCTTTCCAAGCAAAGTATTTCAAATTTCTTTTCAAAAATTGCATTTCTCTCCCGAAAAGAGTTAAGAATTTCATGATTTTTCATTGTTACCTCTGTGAAGAATCTTTAAACTGTGAATGTATTTGACCGCAATCAAGATTTGTACAAACCAATCGATAATTTGCTGAAAAAATAATTTTATAATTAGTATTCAATTATCCTATTGAAATCACAAGCCTTAGATTTCCCTCTAGTAAGAGAATGCCAATTCTTAACAACATGGGAAGCGTACGTTTATCGCTGATATACAGTCTGTCTCATTTAAATCTGCAGTATAGATAGGGCTAGGAGTTTATTCCAGGTTGGGCAGCACGAATGATATAACCCAAAGTTTAACACTGATTGACTTTCAAGTTGATAACATAGCCTTTTTTATAGTCAACCAGAAAAAACAGACCCGCTGGGATCGCAGCCCCACTGGAAAATTTGGCAAAAATTTCGTCCCTGGTGGGAAAATACCCTAGAATTTCAGCCCCACTGGGAAATTGACTTTTATTTCATCCCCATTCGAAATTCAGTGTTTAAAAATTGCACTTCAAAACCATTGCCACTGAATTTTTCAACCTTGAAACGAAGGAATTTCTATCGCCATCGGGATTTCAATAGAAATTTTTATCCCCGATGAGAAAAAACTTTCCACCGGGACTGTGAGACAGGGGTGTACAAAGGTTATCATTTCGACTGGATTGAACATTTTTTGAAAATTCTTTTACTGTGTTGACGTTTCAAGATTGAAGAGTTTATTGCGAAAGTTAATGGTGGTCATAGCATAATTCTGGAGGAAGTTGATTTTCCTCCTCATTTTTAAAAAAAATTGTGAAGTTTTGCTACTAAACAATCGTTGACTCGTCTTTTCAACGAGTACATAAACGCTAACTTATTCGAGTTCTGTCAAAAGTTACAGTTTTTTGTCTCTGCTGCCGAATACATCGAGACAGAATTTCGTTAGTTTTCATTATTTCTTTTTGTCTTAAACGCCGCCTAGACGTTGTTGGCTAGATTTAAACTTTATTTCATGGCTATCGCCAATAGCAATTTCATCATTAATTTCAAAGGATATATCCAAATAAATATTTTCTTACAAATTCCATGAAGAGGACGCCATTTTGTTTTCTGATTTTCTCAGCCAGATCACCTAAAATGTGCAAAAAAAGAATGGTGAAAATTTGTGAAAATGACAAAGAGCTTATGATGATAAAGTTTCAAATGATTTCTTTCCTTCTTTTGCTGGCCCGGGGGGGGGTACTGGGGTTGGCGGATGCGACCTCCAAAAATGACTCTTAGAGAGACTGATTTTTGCTGAAAAGGTGAGCCTTAGAGAGACTTTTTTACATTTTTTTCACTCTAAATCAAAAAATTTCCTAGAAATCGTGAATTTTCCGACCCTTAGAGAGACTAATTCAATTTTCTCTGATTTTTGCGACCCTTAAAGAGACTTTGAAAGGTGAAAAACCGACCCTTACCGTCCGCACATACCCAACACCCATTTTTGCCTAAAGTACCCCCCCCCCTGGGTTTGCTGGGTACGTTATTGGCTCGTTTTACACAGGCCCCTATTGGCAGCGACGTCAAAAGTGTCAAGCGATGGGAAGAAATGGAAACAACTGCAGTAATTTGGAATTAGCTAACTCGCACATCCCCAATTTAGTCAGATAACAATTCTCGAGGAATAATTTTGACGAATTACAGGTTCTTGTTTGTCTCATTTTAAGATATTCTATTTGAGTTATTACAAGAAAACCTTGTAAATTTCTGATATTTTGCGAGCTCAAATTCCACGAGAGTTAAGTACACGTTGTTTCATAAAAACAAACTAATAAGAACATAAGGCTTCGATGGCCAAATTATTAAGAAGAAGCTAAGAATATTTTAAGGCTTTGCTAACTCTAAAATACCTATTCTTTAGGAAAATGGGCAGAAATACTCGCGAAATAATAAAAATAAGAGCATTGTCAAGAACATTTTGGGCCTAAAACTCTAAAAGGCTTTAGATTTAAATTTTGGGTGCTCTTTTGAAAAAAGTGTAAACTAGCAAACGTAAATCATTCGCCCATACTGTGACAAGAGGAGAAATTCTCTCACCATCATCAGCATACTCCATGATGATACAAAGACATTGTTCATTGACGAACGCTTCTTTATACAAAATGATATTCTTATGTTTCAAAGTGGCCAAGATCTTCACTTCATTGATAGCTGATTGTTTGTCTCGCTCTTTTAATGCTGGGATAGAAATTTCTTTTACCACAAACGCCTGTTGTGTTTTGTTGCAACTGACCAACCACGCTTTGCCGAAGGCTCCATGACCCAAAACTTTGATCTTACAATATCTCTCCATTGTATGTTTCCAAAAAGTTCTGTACGAGAGTTCCTCCAAATCCAATAAAATTTCAGATCTACCTTGTTATAAAATTAGCACTGAAAAATATCAAAAAAAATTACCTTTGGGTGATTTGTACTAGTAATTTCATGATTACAAAATCTACGAAGGAAATTACAAGTTCGCGAGAAATTATAAATTAACGTAAGCAAAAATCTTACAGTCGAATTTCAATTAACCATGAGATGAAGAGTAAAAAGCTGCAATCTTATGAGGAAATCTTTGCACTGTAAATTCACTCCAATTCACGATGAAGTTTCTTTAATTTATCCTCTTGAAAGTGTTCTATGTAAACTCAAACCAACCTGCAAACGTTCAATTTCAAACTTTCAGCCACACATTAAAATCTGTTCTCTTCAAAAATTTCATCCAACAAACATTACACAGCTTTCAACACGTCGATCTTTGTAAACGAATTCGTAAAAAAACTTTTTGTTGCTAGATGATGTATTCATTTAATTACCCAATTAACTTCGAAAAATACCGCCTTTGGGAATTACAACTCCTTGCGACATTCTTTTGGGATTGAATAAAAAATGCCATTTTATCATTGCTTTTTTTATTAGAGCAAGAAAAATGTAAACTGATAACAGATGTTCATAATTTTCTTACGCGCACGGTAAACCTCTAAAGACGCTTGAAAATTTATCTGATACTCCGATGGCGTATTGGCGGCCGCCCACGCTAAAGCTCTAAAGGAGCGGGCCAATATACCATCGGAGAGAAATAGTAGTCATCCATTGATGTGCCGACATAAGTTTAGCCCTCATTTTCGGGGCCGTGCTGAACGCTCAAAAATTGTTTTTTTGAGATCTGGCGCCTCAAAAAGACCGTCAAATCACTGTCGTTAGTTACCACGTCATGAGTATGTCGGCAAAAATTACAAACAACATGGCTGATGTAATTTTCAAAAAATGTGTGCTGTTATGGTTGTTTTTGGTTTCTTTTGATGGATTTTTTGTAGTTTAACTGTACTTATCACTCCCTGAATATTAGTTTTAGTATCCAGTGTAATTTCTGTATGTGCACCAACCCAAAAAATGTGTTTCTACCACAGAAAAGTTGATATAATCATAACTTTTGTTTTTGTTTGTTTTGATGATGGCTGATTTTTTCTGCACTTTCTCAAATATTATACCATTCAAAGACCAAAGAAACTAAAGCAGGTATGTTCCTATGAGCTTAGGCTTTTATCAGTAACTTTCATGTTGTTATCTATCTTAGACCGTCCTCCAAATATAACTGTTATCCACCGGCCGACAACCGACAAACCGACTTCAATGTTCCAGAACAGAAGTTTTTTGGATAAAATCTTTATCAAACTTCACAAAAGTGTTCATTGAGGGTTAATATTCATTTTCTATAGCTTTAGTTTTTCTTTTAGTGTTATTATAGATGCTGATTATGACTCTTCTCTTCTTTCAGGCTTTTTTGTGTACAATGTTATTTCTATTTTGTTTTTGCTTCTGTGATCAGTTTAAAGAAGGAAAAATACTTATTTGAGTATTTCTACATGCCCTCCTTGTGAAAAGAATGATAATATTTAGCATGATTCCTTCTCCAAAAAGTTTTGTATTTGAGTTTATTTCGTGAAACCTTTTGAAGTTTTTTCTGACCCAAATTTTGTCGGCCATGACACCTTCCCTGTCCAAATTGCACTCGGGCCCATTTTTCTAAAAAATTACGCGGTCAGGCGAAATTCCGTAATGTATTTCTTCCAGATGTTGAAAATTTTCCCGACCTTCAGAGCTTTAGCGTGTCGGAAGAAAATTTCTACATCGGGTGCCAGATAACTTGAAAATTATACATCTGAGGAAAATAGTCCTCCCGCGGAAAATTCTACAACAAGAATCTTGTTGTGCGCTGGAAAAATAAAAACTGATACGGCGCCCTATTCATAAACACAATCACGCAACTTTGTTGTCATTCCCAGTCCTTTTAGACGAACGCAGTCCTCACGATTTCGAGATTGCATATTCGTTAGATTATTTTTTTTCACACATCCCTTTAGAGCTTCAGCGTGGTGTGCAGAAAACAATCACAATCTGATCTCAGGTTAGAAAAATGTTAATCAAGAAAAAAGATTGATCCTGGTGGAAAAATTGATTACGCATATCTGTGCATATCACCAGACAGGCTGCTTATATAAAACAGTCTAGAAAAATAGGAGGCTCAAAACCTTCGTCCCGGGGGGAGGGGTTTAGCAGGGGCACTCGATTTCGAAACGACGGCATGTGCCGCCCAATATAAATGGCTGAAACCATCTTAAAATGAGCATAAGATGTCGACACAATGAGCAAAACAAATCAAAATGAGTGTGAGTACACCAGAGTGCTCCCCCCCCCGGAGGCCTTCGTATGGAAGGGAGATATTACCAGTAAGGTTTAGCTGAAGTAGTCGAATCCAGTATGTAGGACTTAAAACCTTTTACTCCCTAACTAAGTTGCGCGGCCATATGAATACTGGGTTGAAAATAACGTTTATCCCTATCCAACCTAGGCTTTTAGGGTCGGTTCAGAACTAGGGGGGCTTTTCCTGTACCACCCCTTAGCTTTTGATCAAGTGGGTCTTTTTGGATGAAATTTGGCACACAAGAGTGCTAGATTCAATCTGTGATCTGAAATGCGATGCTTCACTTATTCTTATCTGGGAAAGATTGGCGATTCGCCTCTAGCCTTCAGCCTGAAACTCTATAGAAGTTATTTTTCCTTGAACTCAAACAAGGTAAAGCCTGTATTTTACGGGTGGACCAGTACACATTAGTGATTAGTGCTTCGAAACTGGTTTTTAAAATTTTCACAAGTCTACAAATATCAGTGAAACCCGAAGGGCTAGATGTTAGGCCGATTCTTGATAGTATTTTTTTCTAAGGAAATTTGAGGATGACAAGCATTGTTTGGTATATTGTGAGGTGTCTTTCACTGAATGAAGAGGGAAAATCTTATATCACTTTTTTTCGAGGATTTTCTTCTTATTTCTTTTTAATGAAAAATGACGCCGTTCTCCTACTGTTTAAGTCCTCGGAGAATGAGGGGACGGAGAAAATACATAAACAAGAATCTTACTATAAAAAATATGAACTTTTAACGAAGTCAATCTTAGCTGGAAGTCCTTTTTTCAATGAAGAATTTTGTCCTAAAATACGTTTAGAGGAAGCAAGTAGAAATGGAATTTTCAAAGAAATATTTGTCTTTTTAACAAATTATTGATGATGGGGTAAACCATTTTATTTGAAGTATTTTCTTGAATAAGGGTCAAAATAAAGCTGGATAAAATACGAAGAGCTTGTGAAATTGAATTCACACTACTTAGTTAGTTAGACCATTATAGTCTACACCTGATGGTTTGTTTTGCTATACTGGGGAAATCTTAGGTTCTATACTATCAGTGGTAAACAAAGTCTGCGATTCAGTCTTTCAACGCGTGGATAAAAACAAATGAAGAAAATCCCGGGATGTATCAGTTTTGTAAAATGTTATCTCCACTGAGTATTATCTCCTTAATTCTTCTCACCGGACTATCAAAATCAAGCAAGATTTCCAAAGATCAAGGTATAGCGAATATTCTTAAATTACTGAACGAAGAAAAAGGTCGTTGCTCGCTTCGATTCAATAGTTTTGATACCGATCGTTATCTCCTTAATCCTGATGATTCGAGATGTCACAAAGTGCGGGAAATCAATCCATATTGTAGAGATAATTTGACAGTAGCGTTTAAAAATGTGATACCATATTGTTATACGAAGAAAGAGGGTAATGAGAATGAAGCCTATGGAATCCTAAAAGGTGAGTTTTAACATTTTGAATTTTTTTGATTTTCCAAATTCTTTTTATGCGTAAGTCATTAATTTCTAACGAAGACACCTGAAAAATCCGGGCTTTGCTATGTCTGTTACTAGAAATAGGTTTTTTCGAGTACTTTCGTTATGAAATATGACGTCGTCTTGGCTCACGCATATAAAGAATATTTAGCTACCATTGTAGAAAGAAGTCCTGTATACTAATACGAAGAATGAGACGTGTAACAGTAGGGGGTACTAGGATTGCGAGGTGATGTGATGTCCGAGCAAGAGTTAAATCTATGACCCCTTGTGGAGAGACTCAATTTCTAATTTATTGTTTTTGTAACCCTTTGAGAGACTTTCGAATGTTCAGAAAAAGCACCCGTATGGCTCGCACATACCTAACACCCATTTTGCTCAAGTACCTCCCCCCCCCTTCCCGGACAACAGCATGATATTGTGTTCATTTTCCTTCAAACCTTTATTTTCATATTCACATAGGACTCATCAAGACCATATTTGACACATGTTGTCTTGGTTGCTATGGCATCAAATACACTGAGATAACAGACTTGGAGAACCAACTACTACATAACCAAGACCTCCTTTCCACGTACGATCTTGTGCTACCTGTCCGTAACAAGCCTGACTCACAGACATACAACACCAAGGCTTACACAGAGCTGTTGCAGATCCACAAGATCTTGTCATATTCTCAGATACACCGAATGAGGGCTGATACATTATTGAAAGTCTTGATGAGAGCTTCAGTTGAATATTACCCCCTGTTCGCAGTTGGAATCGTTATGGCTTTCTGCGCAGGCGCAATCGTTTGGCTTTTGGTAAGTTCAAAAAGAAAAGAGAGTTTGTAGATTACTAAATTTTATCTTCGAGCGCATGACATTTTTTTAAAAATGTGAAAATTTTCAACTCTTTTTATGAGATCAAAAGCTTGAAAGTCGGAAAAACAAGAATTCGGTTCACGTTCCTTGAAATCAAAAATATTTCTTAAATATCACACCTCTCAACCTCACTCACGGAAAGACGACAAGACGTTCAGCTTTTAATCTTTTCACTTTACTTACTTTACTATTCAACAGGAGTTTTGGAACAATAAAGAACAATTTCCACGACAAATTGTGCAAGGGATCATAGAAGGTTGGTGGTGGGCTTACATCTCCATGACAACTGTCGGGTGAGTGAACGAAACACCTATATTCTAACTATTTTCGTTTAACTATTTAGAACAAAGATCATCTCTTCATTCACAATCTGAATTTTCACTCTGTACGTTTTTTCTTCATAAGAACATCCAAAGTTTTTGAAGCCTTCGGATGTTCTTAACTTTTTGAGCCTAAAAATGTTCTTAACATGTTCTTACTTTCACCGTTTTTGTGAGTATTTTTTTTTTCCATTTTCCTAAGAAATCGGGTGTTTTAGAGTCCGCGAAGCCTTTAAATGTTCTTAACTTGTTCTTGACATTCTGGTCACCGAAGCCTTGCGTTCTTATATAGTTTGTTCTTATAAAAAAACGTGTATCCGTTGAAGATTCTAATTTATTTAGAAATTTTTAGGATCTGTTTTTAAATGCTTTTTGCGGGGTCACTTTTAAACTAATTCTGGGAAACTTTGTGAGATAATATTATTACAATATGACACACTTCTCACATACCAGGTAGCATTTTTTCAGCCGATAAGGTGTAAAAATATTGGACTGAAACTCGATGGGGATTGATTTTATGGCTGGGGATTCAAATTTCATTGGTTTCAAGTCAGAAAATTTAGTGGGGATGGGAAAAATAAGGCAATATTTGTTTATTTGATGTTCAGCGTAGACAAAAGTTAGAGTATGATTTTTCACTGGGCAATTTTTCCAGTGGCAGGGGGTCCAATCGGTTCTGTGGGAAGCGGGTGTAGTCCTGACTTATTCTCCATGCAATGACGTGCGTTAGATACAGCGAAAGATTTTTCGTTCAAGTTCAACTAGTAATCAAGATCTAGTGTCTCTACCATTCAACATCTTCTTGGCAACAATCCTTTTATAGATACGGAGACAAAACTCCAAAGTCAATTCCAGCACGCCTGATAGCTGTAGTGTGGATCTTGTTCGGTATCACACTTTTCAACATGTATACTGCATCTTTGACTTCCATTGTCACAACCACTATGGCTTTCGGACATAATGGCGACTTTCAAGCCAATAAAATTGTAAGTTTTTTTTGTACCAACCTCATTCCCGTGTAGGCTATATTTACATTAACGAGTTTATGTATTTGCATATCTAAGGACGGCGGAGTGACTAACTCGCAGTTTTTGACCTGCAAAATCGAGGGCGTGATAAAAGTGCTTATTTACCGTCGTCCTCAATCAATTGGGATCTAGACAATAAATTGGAAGCCAACCGTCTCCGTCTCCGAACACGAACTTGCCATTGCTTCAATGGACGCTAGAGAATAGTATCTGACTTGCCGTCGGTCAGTATCCAAAGGCTGATAATATGCCGGGAACAGTCCATTCTTTAAGGACTTTTCAATGTCAATAAAGTTGTAGCGATAGAAATCAAATTGTATCCAATGTGCTTATAAACTGTTTTTAATAGAAAAAATGTGGTAGAATTTTTACCCAAGATTTACGAAGTTCTATACCATGCCTTCTTTGAAGAGTCCATTGGAAGTTCAGGGGTGGTTGTTATTCCTGACCATTTACATTTGAAAATTTTCGTCTTTTTGCAGCTTGGTCATCTGAGTGGAACAGACATCTTCGAATCTGGCGATGACGTCATTCATAAAGGTTAGTCAATTATTGCTTAATTTTAAACTTTTTAACACCATAGTTGTTAACGGTGCCATCGTATCTGACTTTTTCTTTCGTTCGTTTTTCTAGAATATGAGACGTTTGAGCAATTAACAAAGGCGTTTCGGAAGGATCAAATCAATAGTAAGTGTTGAGAAAATTCATACATCCTGTCCTTATCCTAATCAAACTCGAACCTTAGTTCGCTTTTTATGATTTTGATAGCGCTCATGAAAGAATAGGCCATTTCACATAGTCATAAAGCGTAATGGGTAATCAGGACCACTGCTTGCTAATGACGACTTATTATTTGGTCCAAAGTTTTGAAAAATGTTGGAGATTTTTGCGTCAAGCCAACAGAAAGCCGTTATGGAGGCGCAATCAGTCCTGATTACCCATGATACATTGTAGCCTATTGTATCACATCCACCAGTTAAATCAAAAGGTGGTGCAATTAGCTTTGGGTACGAGATTTGGTCTCATTGACATTTTAGCAGTTTGAATTAAAGTTAGAATGTTAATTTGTCAACCAGTGTTCCAAGATTATATTCTTGATATGCGTAAGTCATTTTTCTAGCGGAAACACCCTAAAAAAGCCGGGATTTGACCTCTCTCTGTTACTAAAAATAGAAACACAGAGGTCAAAAACCGGGGCTTTTTTGGGTGCTTCCGTTTAAAAATATGACGTCATCTTGACTTACACATATCAAGAATACGTCAGCTGACAGTAATGCAAGTCCGTGTGACTTATGTTGACCCAATTTTTCATCATGTCTTTTTCTTCCCAGTTCTGGCAATGGAAGAGCATGCATCTTTCTATTATTACAATTCAACTTCACCGCGATTGGAAGGTGCAGTAGTGGTGCAGAAGATGGAAGATCATTTCTCAAGTAAAGGACTTGGTGTTGTCTCCAAACATAAAAGGTTTGTTATGATTTACCGATTGGGTAACTAGCTTCTTAGAATTCTATTATTCAAATCTCTCGGTCATTCGAACCTCTATCATTCGAATCGTTCTGTAATTCGAACTAAATTGATGGTCCACTCAGCTCGAATCTTTCTCTAATTCGGAAAAAACTTTTGGTCTCTTCAAGATCGAATTAGAGAGAATCAACTGTTTTCCAACCTCTCATATCAAAAACTAGTAATAGTCCCCATTCGATTTCAAGTTTGAACTATTCAAGTAAGTAAGCCCATATACTTTGCAGTTATAAATTGGCAGTATACCCTCAAAAAAACTTCAAAGCTATGCTCAGAGACTCCTTAGCCCCCATGCTCCCCGAGTTCAAAGCCCATAGAGCTGAATCCAACCTTTGAAGTTATGAGATGTTCGTGAAAAACTG
The DNA here is from genome assembly GCF_902728285.1 of Clytia hemisphaerica. Lineage (NCBI taxonomy): Eukaryota > Metazoa > Cnidaria > Hydrozoa > Leptothecata > Clytiidae > Clytia > Clytia hemisphaerica. The sequence goes on along the minus strand of NW_027103850.1, from coordinate 661,836 downwards.
TTTACTGTTAGTAGAGTTGAGTCTCTTTTAACTCGAACCTTTTTAACTCGAATGTGTGAAACATCTTACTCGGACAGATTTTATGTAGTGAGGTCTGTTAGCACAAAAATACTTCAGATGGCGATAAAAGCATGAAAGTTGGCACAGATGATCCTTAGAGGGTCTCACTAAACCTTACTGCATGAATCGAAATCTCCTTAACTCGAACAAATTTGTGTTACCCGGGCGTGTTCGAGTTATGGAGACTCGGATTGATCACGGTCACCGGTTTGTCTCAGCCTTTGAGTTATGGAGACTGTAGTTATACAGCAGTGACTTTATGAGCATTTCTGTAACACTTTACAAAAAGAGTTCAAACTTGGGGGGGTATCATATTTTTTTCAGGTTGTTGGAGATGTTGAGGAGTTTCGTAGAAGCGAACGAAGATTTGAGTTTGTCCATTGCAAAGCGAACTGGAAAGATGGAGCTGACTAAAGATGAGGTATAAACATTGATTAATTTAGAATGATTATATATTGATTAAGAATGAAGTTTCCCATTATAGGTAATTCTAAAGTAGGTGTTGACATGGAGTAGAGACAAAAAGCGGATGTAATTTTTTCTCATACGTGGAGTTTATCTTAAGTCAAAGACTAGTTGCGAAAATTCTTGGTGAATGATTCTATCTTCAAAAGGTACTATCGAAATCAAGACCTTCCTTATTCATTTTCACTCGTCGTTGCTATTAATCTTCACATCCATCATCAACTTACAATCCTTAATATTCCAGTATAGTGGCTGTTTTAACATCTACTTTGTATTTCAGATTTTCGAGATGGGGCATGTCCATGCTGACGAATTCCAGTTTGAGATTCCATTCCCTGACAGCCCACGGTTGATTTTGATTACCGTTGCTGGAACGCTTTTTGTTGTTTTTGTTTGTATCTTGATTGCAATGTTTGTGAGGAAAGCTCAAGAAAAACGAGAAGAACGAAAATGTTTGATTGCCAGTCAAAGCTACAAGATGACGGAATAATTTCTGTTTAGAAGAACAATGATCAATTATTACTAACACACCTGTATCACAGAACCGCTGGGACCCCGCCCTCACTAGAAGATTTGGCTGAAATACTGTCCCGGTTTGAAAAATACCATAATATTTCAACCCCACTTGGAGATTGAAATGCGCCCCAAAACTTGAAACGTTCCAACTTGACTTATTGACCTAAGAACAATAAAACTTTTATCCCTATTTGGATTTCAATAGAAATTTTCATCTCCAGTATGGGAAAAATTTCCAGCGGGGCTGTGAGACAAGGGTGTATATATAACTGTACTTGAAAACTCTGAACACAGCCCATAGCTAATTAAATTCATACTAATACAACATAACGATTCGCAAAAACATCCATTGTCGGCAGAGAATTCATAGGGGTTTCCCGTAAACCCCAGCTGAAAAAAGGATAATTATGTGTCATTGAAAACTTTGTGGACACTGCTGGACTGGTACTATTTCATAGATACAAACGAGGTTACTATACATTGTGGTTTGATACTGTACTGATTTCAAATGTAAAATTCTGGTCAAGGAAACTTTTGTTACACCGTTTTTCATTTACTTCTTGGTCTCCTTCACTATGTTCACATAAGTAATAATTTGAAATTCAAATTTATTTTCCTGTTACGGGAGTTCCCCAACAGCTATTTAACTAGCCTACCGTTAATAAGGTTTAGCTAGTAGTTAGGCGAAAATAGCGGTCTTGGACAGTTGAGTATGTGGGGGCGGTAAGGGTTGGGTTTTTTACCTTCACAAGGTTACAAAAAGTCAAAAAAGTCTCTATAAAGGGTCGAGATTTTCCCTTTTTGGGGCTCTTTTTAAAGGGTACGAAAACCATGAAAAGTCAAAGAAATATCTCTAAGATTAGGAAACTTTTCAAAGATGGTCTCTCATAGGGTCACTTCTTCGCTGATAATCTTCTCTTTCAGAGTAACTTTTTTCGCAAAAATTTAGTCTCTCTAAGATCGATGGTCGATGCTTTGAGGGTTTGGTTTTTGGGGGTCCAGTCCGCCCGAAGTTCTTCAATCCTTCTAGTACCCCCGGAGATACCTCACTTGGCATTTTTACAATCTTCTGGAGGAGCTGGATGATTTCCAATACATAATAATGCAACTTTCTTTTCGTTCATCCATGAACATATAAACGGCTGGACATCTATCTTTTATTGTCTCTTTGAGCTTCGTTGCCGCCTGTTTTTCAAAATTGGTATGAAAAATCCGACAATATTCCGTCATAATTTTATTTCTTTGAATTATTTAGGTGAAAAAATTGAGAGAGCTTGAACATTACTCCTAATGCACAAAAAAATTATTTTCGAATTTTTTTACAAGTTTGTAATATATTTTATCAACTTTTTCAACTCTGAAATGCAGAATTTCAACTGCGTGTATACTTTTGAATCCCTTTTGTCACTCCAATAATTTTTTTTATGACTTGAAAAAAATAGCTTGCCAAAGTTGAGAGTCTGTGTAATAAGAATATCGAAATTAGAATGTGACACTCTCTAAAGTTATTAGACACTTTTAAGTCAAAATTTTGAAATATTAGTCAGAGTTTTGACAAGCTGACGATGATTTTGCCTCTGTTATCTTTGTTATGATATAAATAAAAGACTTGAGAGGAGTAGAACAACAGAGACTTTTATCGAAGTTTTGACGTTGTTAGCAAGGTTTTCCCAAGTGGTATATCATCAAAATCTATTGTTTCATTTTATGCTTTTAACGAGGCGGCAACGAAGCTAGCTGTGTTATCTTCAAAAAGACAAAGGAGATGGATGTCCAGTCGTTTATATGTCCATGGTTCATCCCATCACAATTAGGGAAAGTTTGTTATATGTTGCCACAGACTATAATAGCAGGGTTAGTCGCCTAACAATTATAATGCATGGTTACTCAAGACTATAATAGCAAGATTAATAGCATACTACAATTATATTACAATTTTTGCAATATCAAAATAGACAAGAATTAGAAGTAGATCATATATTACTGACGGAAATAAACAATCTTAACTTTTCCTCCTTATCAGTACACAATATCCAAAACAATAAACAAATACAATTTTATCGGAGACTTTTGGATTATCTTTGTAACGCAAGGCCTGTAATAGATAATTATACGTAATATAAATAGATAATATGAATAAAGTTAAACGAATTACATAATCACACGAAATTTATTATATATTATCTATAAACAAGATCATTGTATGACGAACAAACATTTGTCTCATCTCTCCGATCAAGTATGTGTATGCTAAGTCTCTAAATTAAGGTCGTCTTAAATCATTTCTCAATATATCTCAATTTTCTTCGTTTTATGGTGACCGTTGTCTATGTGTCTTGATCTTCCTTATCTTTGTATAATTATAAATAAACCTAAGGAACTCCCTGAACTAACGAGCTCCTCCCTTGGACGAAAACCTACCTCCCTCGAGCTATAGGGGTCGGCCTTCGTTCGCCAATCTGACCGATCTTTTGGCAGGACAAAAACCTTGGGTCGTTAAATAAATAAATAAATCTGCCGGTGAATCTCCTCCTCGTACCCGTATCGATTTTCTCGGTTCTGCTTCTGTGTCTTCTCAGTCGATCAGCTGTTGTCCGTCGTTTTACGTGGTAAGAACGCGTAAATGAAAAAAGAAATACGTCAAATTAAATACGGTTTAAGTACACGACCTTTGCGTTGCAATGAGATGACACGTCTACTAATCTCTCCCTTTTATAGCGCATGCTCAAGAATTCGCATGCCGGTACTTTCGTCCGGAACCGTATAAGATATTCGATTTCCGGATTATTTTTTCAAAATATATCGGAAATCACACGGAAAGAAACTCATTATTTCTAAAAATGCTTTCTCATAAATATTCCTCTGGGTTTAAAGGTTTTATTTTTACATAAGTGTTTCCGTTTCGTATCAGACACATATTTCAAATCAGGACAATGGATGCCTATTGTTATACAAGAAGCCGAAGCGGCGTGAAGGCCCAGCTGACGTGGCAATAACCAAATGTCGTTTGTATCGGGTACCTTAAGAGAATCAATGTTTGCGGAATCGTATTTTTCCAATTTTAGGGTTTAAAGGAAACATCGAGTCTTAGAATCCTAATGCACATTTTCGGCAGAGATTGAAATACGGAACATTCAAAAAGTTAAAAAAGTTCGAAAATTGGCTGAGTGAAAAAAAAGTAAAGAAACCAGCTGCGCTGGAAGGTCAGGGGAAGGTCAGCAATGATAAATGATACGCAATATATGTATATACTCTCGGGTACCTAATAGCCGTCCCCCCCCGCTAATTAATTTTTCGAAAATTTTCCACCCAGGACATCTTTTCCAACCCCCCCATTAACCCCCCCCCCGTTGGGATTTGTCCAACCCCCCCCCCGGCTATTCCAACCCCCCCGCTATTAGTACCCGAGAGGAATGGATTTGTTTTTTTTTTGTTACTAGTATGAAAGAAAAATCTGTTTAAATAAATTCACAAACTTCAAATGTCAAATGTTGACCGTCAAGTTCAGAAATACGATTTAACCCGTAGCATCATGAAAAACATTCCAAACTTATTCAAATTTACACATGAGCTGTATTTTAGTATCCTTTAATGAATTACCACATAAGTTTACTTGAAAAAATTCTCTGTCAGGTTTGAAAAATCCAGCCACCGATCGTTTAGAGCGATAAATCCAAAATTGACCATTTTCACGGGTAGCATCATGAAAAACATTCCAAACTTATTCAAATTTACACTTGAGCTGCATTTTAGTATCCTTTAATGAGTTACAGCATAAATTTACTTGAAAAAATTCTCTGTCAGGTTTAAAAAATCCAGCCACCGACCGTTTAGAGCGATAAATCCAAAACTGACCATCTTCACGGGTAGCATCATGAAAAACATTCCAAACTTATTCAAATTTACACATGAGCTGCATTTTATTATCATTTAATGAATTACAACATAAGTTTACTTGAAAAAAGTCTCTGTCAAGCTTGAAATATAAAACTCCAACATCCAAATGCTCCCACTCCACTAGTTGCTCCCTGACCTGACTCCGTCCATCTTGAAAACCTTAAAAAATACTTTGTTTGCCATAAAGAGAATGAAATTTGACTTTACTACCAATTCTATCCAATATAAGAGTAGGTTAAACATCGTGCGGGTAGGCGAGGCAAAAATTCTAAATCAGCCGCTGGTTTAGCCTGGACTACTGGACTTGTTAATCTATTGCGCGCACAGCAGGCCCCGACAAAACCAAAATCTTTTCGTTCAGTTGCTTTTTAAAGGCCCACTTGCGCTGCGCGGCTGGGCCAATTATGCTTATATAAGCAAAAAATGTTATTATTTTCCTCTCTCTGACCAATCTTGCTCCACATCCATGTCAATTCAATGTGAAAAAGCTTGTAAATCAAAATTAATGAGTCAGCAAACGATATCACTCAAAAGCTTTCAGTAACGAAAAAATGACACCATGCCAGTGAGAATTATAATGAAAAACTAAAAGAAAATGAAAATCGGGTGAAAATCCAATTGAGCCCGGGGAGACGGCAGTCAAGCAAACTGACCGACGGCTATGTGCGGCGGCTAAGGGTATGTTTTTTTAAAGATATCAGCAATGCACTGTAAGGTTGGACTTTGCCCGAAAATTCTGATTCTTTTGCTCTAAAAGAGTTGAAAATTTGAGAAAAATGCACTGTAAGGGTATGAATTTCACTGATTTTTTGTTGATGTAAGAGTGGGATTCTAAAAGCCAATTTTTTCGCCGAACATACTGCCAGTTTGTAAACCTACTGCCCCCCCTCCCCAGGAGTCATGGTACATTTTTTAATAAAAATGTGGGAAACCGTCATTTTTGCCTTACACAAAAAGAAGCTGAATTTTGTTGCTAAAATTCTATAACTTTTGACTTGCATATGCATTGACTTTGTCTTGAGCTCGTTATGTAAAAAAAACTGTAAACCATCTTTCCTCTGTTGTATTCATATCCTCATGCAAAAAATAGTCTCGAGTTTGCTCAATCCTCGAGGAAAGAAAAATTGCGGAGCTTTCAAAGAAATCTCAAAGCTCCAATTGCGAAAGTTGTTGACCTGCAACTCAAGTTTTTTCTAGTTTCTATAAGAAACATTATAGTGCATTTCTTAAAATCGGGCTTATAAAAATGTCTTGAAGAAAGCCCTGAAGCTAGACTGCAATTTTTGGGCCAGTCAAAATGTTTGTCTAGTTATTTTCACTAATGGTGATCAATTTGTCCGTAATTGTTTTATTTTTGATAAATATATTCCTATAAAAAAAACTTAGGTGTTTCGTGCGTCTCTTTAATATCAATTTAATGGAAATTTTTGAAGGGTAATTAAGATAATTGGTTACATAAATTACACCTAATGACGTTCAAAGATGTTTCCCTCTTGCATTCTTTTGTTTATTTTGAGAGATTGGCATTTCATTTCTTTTTATAAGAACAAGCTCATTTTACCTGTGAGGCTCTGCTGTTCTCATACTGAAATATTCTTAAGATATTCTTAAATCGTTGTTGTTGTTATCTTCAAAGAGCTAAGATCAAGAATGATGTTCTTTTTCGTTTTTCGATCAGCAAAGTATTCAATACATGCTCAAAATTTGGCAAAAATTGGGCTGTGTATTATAAAATTGTTCTTATAAGATTATTCTTATAGAAGACAATCGTATATTTCAGTTTTTCTAATGTTCATTTCATTTAAATGTTATTTAAATGTGTTTTGGTATCATCGATGTGAGGTGACATTTGTGTTTTTCAAACTTACATTCTGAATCGTTTACATTACTTGATATATTGTGTATTATTGCAGGCTAAAATCGTAAGGAATTGTACATTTTATTAAAATTTTATTAACAGTTATAGATGAAAAACATAAAATGAATAATTTCATTTAATGTTGATGATTGATACAACATTTTTTATTTTTTGACGGTGTGATTAATGGGGCCCAGTCCCGGCTCAGTCTCACTTGGTATATCAGGGCTTGTAAAGTGTCTAGGAACAATGTTATCCTGTTCCCAGATCAATTTACTGATAGAGTTACTGGTACAGGCTAAGCAAAGAGGAGCGCTCTTTTCCATATTTTTCAATCTGTTTGCTTTAGTTACCATTGACGAGCAAACGTGGCGTTTTTAGATTTTCTAAACTTTCAATAAACATACACTCTGGAAGTGTGAAAATGATATCGTATTTAAAGTCTGGTTTAAAAAATGTTTAAATTTCTTTTCGCCAGGATCAACCTATATTGTTATTGTAATTTTTGGCCTTTTCTCCATGAAGCAATATTTATAATTTTATCACCATTTATCATTTAAGATGTCTGGGATTTTTCTGTTTTGATATTGCCTCAGTTGTCCAAGAAGTTCTGAGAAGCTTTTGAGGGGTATATTTTAGGACATCGAGGCAAAATATACGATAATATAATGGCAGATGTCTTTTTGTGAAGAATAATTGGAAATAGAGGAAAAAGGGAAAAAGAAATATAAAAGATAAGAAATAAAAACTTATCCATTATTTATGTCATATGGGAAAATTGAAGGATAAAGAAATTAAGAAATAAGAACAAAAGACGAAAAATTGATATTTTTCGTATAAGAACAACATGAGAATATCAAGAACTTTTCTCTCGTCAATTTCTTGGACAGTTTCCAAGTTCTGATATTGGCCCGTGGGAACAGTAGCTTCAGTATATAAATAACTTAAAATCGCATATTATAATTTTCGAATTCCGCAGTGACCCTGCCCCATCTTTGCTTAGGGTGGTTTTTTCGATCAATTATTCTTATAAATAGAACTCTTTTGTTCTTCATTTTTCGATCTTATGAGAGGGTTTTGAAAAAAAATACAGTGGAAAACGTTTTTTTTTTTTGAGTTTTTGTTATCACATGAAATATTTTCAAAGCAAGAAAGGAGAAGAATTTTTGTTGTTTTTCGCGTTTTTTATATTTTTGTATATTTCCTTTTTCTTTACTTTGTGTATGTCTGCTTTTCGTTGTATTTCGAAATCATTTTGTTTTATCACTTCATTGAAATTCGTTGGAAAGATATTTCTACTGGTTCTACTGGAATAAAATTTTTGTTGGCAAAGTATTTAACTATTTATTGGTAATCATAGTGGCTTTCAAAGCTCTGGTAAAATCAATTAAGTGTAAATAGAATCGTCTCGTCTTTTACAATAGTTCGATAAAATATTCAAAAATCTAGGTGTTTGATCTTTGAATAGGGATGGGACTAGGTTGGATAATATAAAAGTAAAGTCAATTTCGTGCTTTTCCATCTGCCTAACTTATGTGCGAGATCTTCTCTGTTTACCCGAAGAGCACTGGGAGTTGACGCAAGTTTTTTCGATTTTCACGCATTCACATAAACCGAAAAAGGCTATTCACGCATTCATGCAAGCCGCTGGGAGGGTTATTCAAAGAGCTTGAAGCCAAATATAACAAAAATTTCTCCGGGAATGAAGAGGCTTCTATATTAAACCATATAGAAATTATTTGACAGTTGGTTAATTTTGGGGACCAACTGGGAAGAATTTGTGGGAGGATCAAAGACATGAAATTATTCATGAAAAACATTTGATATCGTGCAGATATAAAAAAGTTTTGAGAGAAAAGTGGATTTTAGAAAAATGATTTTTCTTTTTCTTCGAAATTTTCATGTGATCTTCATGTGAAATTATTCAACGAACATTTCTGTTAGTTACAAAATCCAGGCTGAAACATTAATAAGAATCTGGAAATGAGTTAGTTTTGTATTTCAGATAGGGGGTGGGGTGGATAGGACTATTTAGCCCAAAACCCCAAAACCCCGAAAAGCCACATGCGCCTTATAAAAAGGTTGAACTCCTAAATTTTGTTGGTGGGAAGGTACTTGCTAGGATATCAGGAGGGTAAACAGAAGGTTAAGCACGAAAATAAAGTAGCTTTAAAAAAAACATACGTACAAAAGTAATATTAATTTGCTTCTAATGCATCACTCGCTCAGTAAGTAGGGTCTAATTTCGCAGACTTCATAAGTAGTCGCAGAATTCGTAGGCTTTCAAGGAAGAAGTTTTTTACTAAATTTCTGCTGTATTTAAGATGAAATATTTCTTAGATCAAATTTTTACAGTTGACGCTCTCTAATTCCATTTTCAAAGGGAATTGCATTTTCATCGAATAAGGGAGCGTATCAAATAATAGAGCGTCGTTTATGAGTGTTTTTTGTTGACGGTGCTTTTCAATACCATCGAAAAACGGAGCGTATCGAAAAGTAGAACGTTGAATTAGAGAGCGTCAACTGTAGCTTGATTCTAAGGCGATCTTCTTGTGTTACCTTAGAAGCTCTCAGAGTAATCCGACTTGAAAAAGAGGTTTTTCGAAGAAAGAAAGAAAAAAATTATGGGATTCTTCTAGAAACCGAAGAGCAATGTCTGTTTACCTGTGTCGAATCTAAAGTGATCAAAGACGGTCTTCTCCAGGCCTCTCCAAGCCTCTCCACAGAAAACAGAGACAAAAGCCGGACCGAGACTTTTAATTTGACGTCACGAAAGAATTCGAAATAAAAAGAGAGGGAATTCTCATGGACCAAAAGTCTGAATAGAAACTGTTAATGTCTTTTTTGCTGTACTTTTCATCCTTGGCTATCGGCTTTTGTCTGTCACTAAAATCCTCACAATAAATCTATTTTTCTTTCTGTCTTTGCGTGCGTTGGAAAGCCCTTTAATTTTTTATTGAAATACACGTTTTTTTTTTATTAGAACCTAGTTTATAAGAACATATTGGCTGAAATTCGTCGAAAAGTTAAGAACATCTTAAGAACATGCCCAGCCTCAGTTTGGAAAAAAATGACAAGAAACTACAATTTTTTCCTCTTTTTAAGCAGTTTTAACCGAATTTAGGGGTGGATCTTCAAAAGTCGAGAGTCAAATATTGTCAAAATTTTGCCAAATTTAAGTGCTCTTTATTTTGTATCATATTGTTGATTTAGAGTAGTCTGAAAAATTAAGAACGCATTTAAGAACATTTTAGGCTGAAAATTGCTAAAAAAATAAGCACATCCAGGCTCAGCCAAATTTTAGGTGTTCTAATAAAAAAAAAAACGTGTATAGAATTTGGATGGCTAGCAGTGTTTGAGATTCTCACGAAAAGTTAGCTGGTCTTTTTTCTTCTCTGAAACTTCTTTTTTGCATAATCTCCATTCCCAAAAGAGGAACAATAGAAGACCTACTGCTGTGTACCTTTATATGAAAGAAATCCAACCAGGGGCTCACATTACTCTTTCTTTCGTTCTCTCATAGTTTTCCCAGACTCAACGAGAATATAACTTGTTTTTTTCTTCTCTGGAGTCTTATTTTCAATTTCAGCCTTTTCTATATTTTTTGACATTATTGGAAAAGTCGGGAGCTGCTCAAAAAACATCTCCCATCCTTTTTCTACCCAGTTGCCTATTAAACGAAATGTTTTCTATGTAGTCGATTCTCTAATTCGATCTTCAAGGGACCAAGAATATTTTCTTGGAATTACAGGGACTGTGTTATACCGTTTTCTAGCTAATGGGATCAATGGCTTAGTACGAATTACAGAAAGATTCGATTCATGGAAGTTCGAATTAGAGAGAGTCGACTTGTAAACGTAGTAGTGAGTCACTAAATTGCTAGCGTACACCAGTCAAAGTGGGTAGCGATATAAAATAAAGCATTTTGTTATACATGTCATGAAAGCTTGAAATGTCAGACACGGGTGCAACTTCTAACCATGACCAGACTAGAGTGTACTTCTGGCTGAACTTTTAATTCTGATAATTTTTGATGACGCTGTGTTTAGTGAAGTAGACTAAACTAAGTGCATGTCGCAAAATACAAAACTTCCAATTAGCAAAAGAGCTATTTGGAGTTGAATATGATCATTAAAAATGATAAACCAAATGATTTACAATTCCCTACGGTATTTCCAAATAAAAACATCACCAAATTTATTACGATTTAGCTTCAAAAAAAACATATCGAATCTGAATCTGGCGGACTGTTTTATGTTCGCCAAGGCAAAAAAAAGCTTAAAATTGAGAAGTGCCATATACTACTGGGCCACCACTTGATCGCGTCATACAATCTATCAAAAAGCTGGACGGCTGGCTAACCATGACCCAGACAAAACTACTTCTTTGATCAACATAGTCTTATAAATCCCGCACCTAAGGACGCCATTATTGAGGAAATGGGTCTCGATGAAAAAAAAACAACAAATAACTGTATGAATGAGGCTCTTAATCACCGATAGGAAATAGCCTCAAAATCCAATTACTGATTTTTTTTTCTCAATAAGATATTCTAATATGTTTTTAATACCTATAAACCTGTCTATATTGCTTGACTACTCGATATTTGATGCTGGAAGATACTGTTTTCCTCTCCTCTTGTGTTTTAATTAAATTTTCTGTTCGCTATGTTTATGTTTTGTTCATGATGTTGACTATTTGACGGTAGAGTCCGCTTTTTTTTAAGTTATCTATCACTGATCTGTCGAATTATTGATAGATACTGTCGAGACACGGATGGCTTGTTTTCAAAAGAAATTCGTTTTGCCTACTACTGTTGTTGAGTAGATTTTTGAGTTAAGTAAGGTTGTGAACCCGGGGGGGGGTACTAGGGTTGGTGAATGAGGGGTATGTGCGGACGGGACCTCCGAAAACCGACCCTTAGAGAGACCAAATTTTAGTGAAAAAGTGACCCTTAGAGAGACTTTCGAAAAATTTTCTCTGATTTTCAAAAATTTCCCACCCTTAGAGAGACTACTTTGAAATTTCCTGATTTTTGTAAGCCTTAGAGAGACTTTGAAAGGTGAAAAACCCGACCCTTACTGTCCGCACATACCCAGCACCTATTTTTGCCTAAGTACCCCCCGGGGTTGTGAATTATGACGATTCACTTGAAATGATGGAACTGAAAATGAGTTCTTTCATGGGCTAAGAGTGATCTCTTCACTTTGGGATGTAAGGATTGATGTGTATATTCCGCTTTCACTCTAGTCCCAGGGAGGCAGAGATAATTAAATTTCCACTGTTTATGCCTTATTTAGCGTGTCTGGAGAGAGGACGAGTTTCCGCCTATTGAACACCCTTCGATTCTTTGCTTGCAGATAATTTTGGGCAGGAAGAGGGCACTGGGAAAATGGGAAAAAATTTAAGATATTTTGTAGCGTGTTTTAAATATTATATCATGAAACGGTTACATCGATGACCTGATAGGCTTTAAAATCAAGACTCAGTCATAAGACTTAAAACTCACAGTTATTGATTCAAAAGTTAGACTTGTGATACGTCACTCTTTTGACTTACGCAAAAAGAATCGCGTTTTAAACCTTGCGCAAACATAGGTTGAGACAAATTAAACATTTCAGAAAGGCTTAGAAACCGTTGTGTTTGAGTTTGAATTTACATGAGATTGTTTAAGGGTCGAGTTGGTCTTGAGAGAACTTTAACTTGAGTGAGTCGAGATGATGAATTTTGATGTGGTATTTGATTTTTTACAGAGAGAGACTTACCGAGACAGCCAGAAAAGATCAATATAAACCTCTCTTTGACTATATTTCAAATCTTTTCGTAGAAAAACACTGGCTCCATTAGATTGAAAGTGGTGTAAACTAGTCTCTGTAATTCGAATTTCTCTCTAATCCGAAGAAAATTTATTTCTTTATCCATAGGAGAAGCATTCAGAGATATCTCTTTTTATATCTGATCGCTGGCTTCATGTTTGATTTTACTTTTAAGATTTGTCTTTATTGCCTCCGTGAGGCCAAGCATAGATTCATATAAATCTGGAACGATGAGATTTGGGTGTGACTATATCATGATGGCGGTTAAACGCCCTGTTTTAAATTCCTTGATAAAAAGAGGATGTAGAGTTATGAAAAATTTGACAGTAAACAGTTATTTTTGTAATATAATGTATCTTAGAACTTCCTTGAAATCATATTGTATGTTATTCACATCACATTATAAGAAAGAAGTAAAACTTAGTCGTTCATTCAGACTCAGGGATATGATATTGTGTGTGTTGCCAAAAAGAAATCTAGTCTAATATGGTGGAGGGCAACCTTCTTATATTCTGCCTTAGCGGACCCTATATTTAAGAGTAAAAAGAAAGGATAATTTGTTTAGTTCCCCTTTAAGAAGCATCACATTCCTTTTCTTCGGTGCTCTTTTTTGTGTGTTTTTCTGGAACAATTTCATTAAATTCTTATACACCCAGTGAACCATCAGTGTTTGTGATAAAAGCTCACTCAGTGATAAAAATGATAGAAATGAACTCACTTATATAAAAATGCGAGACTGTGTCTGAGAAAAGCAGATCACACAGTTGGAGATGAATAACTTTGTATGCTTATGACATCCTCCAATGAGATATGTTTTAAGTTTGTTGTGGAATCAGAATGATTCATTGATAGTAATGTTTGGATGTGTTTGAGGTGTTTCGACTTGTTTTTTGGAGTACTGGCACACAACCTTGTTTCAACGTTCATCTAGTGTTACATGGACTTTTTGAACATTAGATGAACGTTGAAACAACGTTGTGTGCAAGCTGATGATTATATTTGATTTGGCTGGATCCGCTGGATCCAAATTTTGGATAATTTAATTGCTAGATATAGCATATTCAGAATTCACCTTTGGTAAAAAAATATAGCCAATTTAACTTTCCTCGTCAGTAAAATACTCTGAAAAGTAGAAAAAACAATATTTTGGTTATAAAAAATACTTTAAAATTTAAGAGCCTGAATTTTTGCGTCTTAATTTACGTTTTAGCTTCTTTTCTCGAATGACATCAGCCTCGTTCAATTCATTAAAAGTATAGGTTATATCATATGCTCTTTAAATATCAAGGTGTTTTTCTTTAATATTCCATGATTAAGATTCTAGTTTTCAAAACTACGACAAGTCTCTCTAAAGAACTTTTTGAAAAAAGTTTGTTTTGAAGCTTACGGTTGATTTTTTGGTAAAGTTTTATGATGGAGACTTCTTTGTTAGTGTTTTACAAAATGCTTGGTAATTTAAGCCCTCAACCCAGAGTTATTGATCTTGTATGGTTTTTGATGGGTTGTAGAATGAATAGGGAGCAAGGAGGTAAATGAAGCTATATAAATTGTTGTATATAGTTAAACCCCTGTGTCACGGAGCAACTGGGACCCCAGCCCCACTAGAAAATTTGGCAAACATTTGTTCCCCGGTGGGAAAAGACCCTAGAACTTCAGCCCCACTGGGAAATTTACTTTTATTTCATCTCCACTCGAAAATCAATGTTTAAGAATTGCACTCCAAAACCATCCCCAACGGATTAAAATTTCTATTCCATTGAGATTTCAATAGGGATTTTTATCCCCACTGAAGAAAAAAGTTCCACCGGGGCTGTGAGACAGGGGTGTATAGTTCAGTTTAAGGAGTTTAAATAGTTTGGCGCTTTTGAGAAGACTGGTAACGAAAATACAAGGGAAAATTCTTCTCGATCACCGGCGCGGTCGGCTCCTCTAATGTGACATTTATTGTTAAATTCTTCATTGGGTCGGTGAACACGGAAGCTCTTTGGTGCATGGCTTGAAATTTCGAAGCATTTAGTCTAAAAAACGCTGCAAAAGCTGAGAAGTAAATATAGCTGAAAGGTTTGCAATGTCAGAAAAACTTTGGAAAGATTATATGCATGCGTGAAAATCCTCTTTTGCTTTTTATTATCATTTTCATCGAAGTACAGATTGGAAAATACCGGCTGGCTGAAAAAAGCTCTGAACAGCAGATGGTGTCTATCTGCTACCTATCTTTCTTTTTTCTATTTCAAGTTTTCTTTTCATGGATTTTGGTTTTATTTTCTTCATCTCGAATCATTTGGAGATATTTTTCTTCTGTACTTTTTTTGAGAAATCTTCTTTCTTTTAGGAAAGGATCTTGGATTAGATAAATTTTTGGTAATAAGATTTAAGTATGATTTCAATTGAAAAAACAAACCGTAGAAAAATGACAAACAAAATTTCTCAGACATATTTCAAACAAACAGTTCTCTTTAAATTCAATCTGACGACAAGTTTTTAGTTTTCAAGACCACACCTCAACTTTTTTGAATGTGTTACAATTCTTAGTGCATTCAGGTGCATTTTCTATATAAAGAAGTTACACATCAACTTGTAATAATGCGATGCCGGCCCAGGCCTAAGTCGACACCACATTATTAACGGGTGGAGGACTAGTCCAGACATCAAACAGAGAAGGGGAGACTGTACGTATTTCTGTGCATGCTATATACTATCTTACATCTAAAAGAGATCTTACCTGACGCATTCCAGAAACCACCGACTCCATTCATATCCGAAACTAGACTCCCAGATCAGGCGATCTGAGCAGAGTAAAACACTTTCAAGTTCATTCAACCGTAACGAGGGCGTTACGGGCGTGGAAGGTGGTTTCTGGGCGTAGTACAGAGGCTATAGAATCGCCTCTGTACACCCCTCCCCGCCCTGTTAAACAGGTTGGGAGCGGTTTCCCCTACTACAATTCAAATAAATACCTGGGATGACCAGGGCGTTTCCGACTGAACCAGTACAATAGCAAATCCTATATAATAATCCTAAAAATACTATGAAAATAAACATTAAATAATCTAAACTCTAATGATAAATACTATTCCTATAATCCACAAAATATAAAGTTAACTGTTTAAATAATAATTTTTTTCAAGAACATATTTATCTTATGACCTAAGTAATATGAGGTATAATAAGGGAGGAGGGTGGACATTTCCCAATCAACATAACATGAACCATATCATTTCTACTCTACGGGGTCTAAATGACCCCAGAATAGTGTCTCTCTTTGTGCCAAGGCTAGGATAGAAATTGTCTGTTGTCTATGGTGATGGTTGATTGGAAGGGAGGGTGGAAACCATGGTAGCAACTGTTGTTTTCTCGTGGGAAAGTTCTTCGTTTTTTGTTTTCAAAATAGTTCATTTTGTTGTGTTGTTCGGTATTATTTTTAAATGTTGCTTGGTGGTATCTGATTGGTAGGTTCTTTTCAACCAATCGTGGTGACTGCACAGAGACTGTCCCGCGGGAAACTTATTCATTGTTACTGAAAACATATCATTGTTGTTGTGTTGTTCGGCATTACTTGTAATGGGTACTTGGTGGTATTTGATTGGTAGATTGCTTTCAACCAATCGTTGTGGCTGTACGGAGAGTATAGTTTCTTTTAGCAGTTATATTCTTTCATTATTTCTTGGATACCCGTGAAGATGGATCGACTGTGCACAGTAACCTTAGTTCCAGTGAACGGGCGTTGGAACGCCGTATGGCAATGCGTCAATTGTCACTCTACAAACATCGCAATGTGCCCCGGGTGTTTGCACCCAAAGCACTTCGAGGATAGAAATGGTTCAGTCTTGGCCACCAGGTGTTGTGGCCGAGTTTGGCGCGGCCACGAAGATATCGTCTGCTGCTATTGTCTTCCGGTAAGTGGTTTCTTTTCCTCTCTCTTCTTTCAGGGGTTTCGTCCATCGTCGGTCCTTCTGGGTTGGTTTAAGGTTTAGTCTTCGCTTTGGTATTTCTGTTTCCCAGCCTGGCATCCAACTCCATTTCCACACTATTTCAATTACTTTCACGGCCCTCCTCCTTTTTACCTATATCAATAGACTTCCCTCCCCCCTCTAGGTGAGATCTAGTCGAGGCTGATAGAAAAAGTACGTGTCTCATAGCTATCGCTCGTCTGTGAATTTCCAGTCAGGCTTTATTCTATTTATGTAGAACCTATCTCATTATTTTATTTATTTTTTTTCAGGCACACCAATTTTTAAATCGATGACGAGTTTCACACTTGGAATTTTCACCTCAAGGTAAGATTTTCGATGTTTCGGAGGCACACAAAAACTTCCCACAAAATAGGTCTCTCTCAGTTACTGCCTACGTATATAAAATAATTCAAAATGCCGTTATATAAAAAAATCTATTACCTAGTGCCTGTGTTCCTGTCCCGATTGTACCCTCGTTTCCTATTAGACGCGTAGGAAAAAAATCGAATTTTTAAGTCTCAAAAATATTTCTAGCACTAGTGCAAAATTTCTCAATTCTAATAAAAAAATTCTCTTTGGGATAAGAACACATGGCGTGTGAAGGCTGAGGGTGCGTGTCCGTATTACGACTATCTAACGCAAAATTAAAAAACTCAAAAAAATTCAAATTAGATTAAAGACATAACCATACTTACACCTCTGTGTCCCTTCTGTAGGTCTACCTTTGTGCTTCGAAAACTGCAAGTAATTGTGATTATTAATACATTCATAGACAATGATTGTTCTGTATTTTCTTATGTTGTTTTTCTTTTATTGTTCAGGTAACCGACGAAACGAAGGCAACGACTAATGTCCATCTTCGTTGGAGTGTGGTGCAGTCATATAAATCACCTAATTCTCTGGGCCCCAACCTCGTTGCAGACCCCAACGTGAACAGCATTATAAAAATTAAGACCGTGATGATAGAGTTAGAAATTGAGAAGTTAGAATGGTTCTCGTTCTCTGGTTCCTTAACGACGATCATGTTCAGGCTTTCTTTTCGAGTTCTTTTATTTTCTCCTTCTTTCTTTTCCTTAGCTTTGGCCTTATTAGCTTTCTTTTGTTTTGTTCTGCGATTGAAGTCTACAATGAGGTTTGGGTCTAAAATATTTTCACTAGGCTCCCAAGTAGCCTGCGACAAGGGATATCCTTGCCACTTCACAAGATAACTCGTGATTCCAGATCGTTTTCTGGATTTCAGAATTCTTTCCACCCTATAAACCAGGTCTTCCTGTTCGATTTCCACTGTCGGATCTGGGACGTGCGGCATAGAATCTAAGGGGATGCAATCTAACGGGACGTCACAAAATTCGTCCTCTCCTTCGACCTCATTGTCCGGTCTTTCCCTGGGGGTGTACTTCTTTATTCTGGAGGCATGGACATTTACTGGGACTCTCCTCCCCTCTATCTCGAGTTTAAAATTGACAGGCGAAATTTGCTCAACAATACGATATGGTCCATGCCAACGGAATCTTAGTTTATTAGAAAGGCCCTTGATAGAGTCCGGCACGTGTAGCCATACCAAGTCTCCTACAAAAAAAGGCGCGTCCACTGGTGTTTTCCTTTCTTCGTTCGCTTGCTGGGATCGTTGCATATTTTCTTTCGCGGTCTCTTGGGCCAAACGAAGGGAGGTTATCAGCTGTTCTTTCTGTTCGGCTAACTCTCCCTCTAATTCAGTTGGTGGTATAAGTGCTACGTCTAGGGGCATTCTGGGGTCGCGGCCGTGGAGTAAGAAAAAGGGAGTTTCTCTGGTAGTGGAATGGGGGGGTAACTCTATAAGCAAATAGGGCAGAGTTAATGTGGGTATCCCAGTCGTCCTGAAATGCGTCAGTGAACTGGGCGAGTGTACGTGCTAAAGTTCCATTATACCGCTCTACGAGTCCGTTTGTCGCTGGGTGGGTGATATGCTGTGGTATGAACCCTCTTAATTCGCAAAGCAGTGCTGAGTTCGGCAACGAGCCTTGCCAGGAAATTCTTTCCGCGATCCGAAAGAAGCTGCCTCGGGGCGCCAAACCTATAAACGATGCGCTCTAATATTATTTCCGCTATTAGAGGAGCTCTGGTGTGACTAGTCGCGACGGCCTCTGGCCACTTTGTATATACGTTTCTGTGAATACTACTATATATCTGTTTTCCCTGACTGTGCGCTTGAAGGGACCCAAAACATCGATGGCCCACGCCGACAGTGGTTCCGAACAGGGGATGGTCATGAGTTGAAGGTTACTCTTCTTGGGATTCTTTTTTCTGTTGCAACCCTCACAGCTCAAGACCCAATTCTGAATTTCTTTATAGAATCCTTGCCAATAATATTTCGATCGGATTCGATCAAACGTTTTATTGACCCCAAAATGTGAGGTATCATGGGACCAAATCAGAACTTCCTCTTTCAGCTGAGAGGGGACTACAAGTTTTGATTTGTCCACCCTTGGGATACCCATTTTAAATAAGACCCCTTCCCCGCTGAGAAAGAATTGGTCGGAAAGTAATATAACACTCTTCGCCGACTTTTCATCCTCGGGGATCGTCTTACATTCTATATATCTAATGAGATCGGCCAGTTGTATGTCCTGTCTCTGCAACTGTGCGATCTCATTCTGAGACACCGTTGTAAGCATATTCAATGTGTGATACTCTCTTCTGCTGAGAGCATCTGCGTTTGCGTTTAGTTTACCCGGGCGGTAAACTAATGATAATTCGAACTCTTGGAGAGTCATGATCCACCGCGCGACCCTATTGCTTGGGTTCGGTGATCTGACTAGTGCTACGATTGGCTGGTGGTCGGTGACCACCGTAAATTTTGATCCAAATACGAACGGACGATATTTCTTTAAAGCGAAGATTATGCCTAGGAACTCTTTTTCAGTTACGCTATATCTCGTTTCTGCACCTGTAAGTGCTCTCCCTTGAAACGAGATAGGTCTTTCGACGCCATCTATCTCCTGAGATAGGGTTGCTCCCACTGCTGTGTCAGAGGCATCTGTATGGATGATAAAAGGAAGTGAAAAGTCAGGATGCGCTAGAACAGGGGTACTAGTCAACTTCTCCTTTAAGATTTTAAAACTTGTTTCAGCTGCTTCATTCCATACGAAACGTACATTCGCACCAGTAAGAGCATGTAACGGCCGGGTTAAATTCGAAAAGTTAACTATAAATTTTTTGTAATATGTGGCTAGACCAACAAAACTCCTTACCTGCTTTGTTGAAGTAGGTGTTGGAAAATCGCGAATCGCTTTGACCTTATCAGGATCAGTCTCAATACCTTTTGCGTGAGACTACGTGGCCTAAATATGTAATGGAGGTCTGGAAAAATTCACACTTGGTTGGTTTAATTTGGAGGTTCTTATGAGCTAGGACATTAAAAACAAGTTCAAGGTGGGTTAGGTGTTCATGGGCGGATTTCGATTTGACGACGATGTCGTCCAAGTAAATCTTCACAAACTCGGGTAGGGGTTGGCCAAAAGCTTTCATAATTCTTCTCTGAAAACCTGCAGGAGCGTGCACGAGACCAAAAGGGGTCGTTCTAAACTGAAACGACCCGATATGGCAAATGAAAGCCGTGCATGCTCGTGAGTTTTTCTCCAAAGGGACTTGATGGTAACCCGATCTCATGTCAATTATCGTAAAAAACAGGGAACCGTTAAAATCGGCTAAATTGTCTTCGATCAATGGCAGGGGGTAGGCCTCCGTTACTATCTGTTTATTCAATTTTCTATAGTCCACGCAAAAGCGAAAGGTGCCACCCTTTTTTGGAGTAATAACTACTGGAGAACTGAAATCTGACCGGGAGGGTTCGATGACCCCGGTTCTCAAAAGGTTGTCAATGTGATCCTCGATCACTCCTTTCACTTTTGGTGAAGCCTTATACGCTCGCAACTGGATAGGAGATTTGTCCTTAAGTTTTATCTCAAACGGCTCTACATTGGCTGGTGTTAGGCTATCCGGGTCATGACAAAAAACTGACGAGTATTTAAATAAAAATCTTCGGAAATTATTTTTCATGTCCTCTGGGACATTAACATTCTTCACTTGATCTTCAACGTAATCTTCATGATTCACAGTTTTTGGTTTTTTTCGGTGTCATGGCCGGATTTGACTCAAAAGTTATTTTACTAATCTTAAGTTCCTGTTCGTCATCGTTTTTCGCATGTTTCGAGATCTCCAAACTGTTCAAATCGTAATTTATTATAGCGCCATATCGGCGTAAAAAATCATTCCCCAAAATTATGGGACAAGAGAGTCCTTTGACGATCAGAAATTCCATCTTTGTGGAATGATCTCCTGGCCCTAATCCTAATTCAAAAATCGCTTTTGAGATTTGTGGTGACACTTTTGTCAGTCGCGAGACTCAAGTGTGTGGGGGACGTCCGTAACAAATTTGTTTTCCTTGGGTAATGTCTTACCAAAGTCTTCACTAATACAGGAGGCTGTGGCTCCCGTGTCCACCAAAGCTGAGACAGAGGCTCCCCCGAAATTGACGTTTAGGTTCAGGACAGAAAGTTTTTCATTTGCAATGAATGGAATACTTATTCTAAGTTGGTTTTTGTTAAAGGACTGAATTCCTTGATCAGCCTCCAGCGGAGTTGTCTCGTCATTGGTCGTCAATGTTCGGAGTGAACCCCTTTCTCTCCTAGGTTCTGGACATTCCCTTGAAAAGTGGCCCAATTTATGGCAATTGTAGCACTCCACACTTCTCCCATTCGACTCTCCTCGCCTCTCATTCATTCTCCCACCGTTAGTTGGACCTTGTCCATTCCACTGACGGTCATGGCCGCCTCCTCTCCCATAACTTCTAAACTGCCGACCACTTAGGTCGAAACTTGCTATGGCCGCTATTTCGTCGATCTTCAGCCCTGATCTGAGCCTCCGAAAGTTTTGTAACAATGTCTTTCAGCGTGTCCATCGTTACATCCGATCTCGCAGTAGCAGCATCTGAGGGCTTGTAAGCCGTCAGATAGCACCTTCTCGCGAGATCCTCTGCTTCCCTGGCCGTCTTCGGCGATCCACACACAACCATGTTCCTCATCTTTTCAGTCAGTCCTGATATGAAAAGATCCATGAGAAACGTGCCATCGTGTGAATCCCCGTTGGAGAACTGAGTCCAAAATCTGTCGGCGTAGTCCCCTACCGACTCTTTCTCTAACATCTTTATCCTTTCTAGGCTCGAAAGGGTAAAAACGGTTTTGAACTTTTCGAGGAAAAGCTTCAAAACGTTCTCCAAGCTTGTTTTATCCGTAGCCGGAAGGTCCTCGAGCCAACGCGCGGCCCTTCCCGCCACGTATACCGAGAGATATTCAAGGGACTCATTATCGTCCCATATCTGAGCCTTAGCTAGAAGCCTAAACCGTTTCACAAAAGCCACTGGGTCCTCGTTATCGTTTCCCGAAAAAAATAGCAACGCTAAACTTAGGGGCCGCTGGCCGTTTACTTTTTGAAACATATTTTAACGCGTTAGTAAGGCTCCTAAGAACCTCATCGTTTGGGAGTTCAGGTGTAGCGTCTTCGCGGGGCGCAATCCCTTCAGTATTCGCCATTATATAGTGGTCCTCTTCTAAGCTGTTGGGGGAGCTGGACCGTTCAAAACCTAGCAAGGGAGAAAAGCTAAGATCGTCGTTCATGGGACGCTGTAACAAAACAGTTTCTTAATCTTTTTTATAAGATGCGTGGCAGGCACCCCTGTCTCACTTTTTTTTATTACGAGGAAGCGGTTGCTTTTGTGAATCACTTTTGGCCCTAATCTCAACAACGTAAACCTACTATAATCGCTATCAACAACACACACTATAAGTGGTACCTTGACGTCCTGGTTGTTCTTTTCCGTGTAGTCCCTGTGTCCGATTGACAGGCTGGTATCGATTCCACCAATCAGATTTCGTCAACACCAAAAAAAAAACAACAACTAATAACTCCAGGTAAAAAAATTTTCCAAAAAAAATTTCAACGAAATAACCAATAAAAAACAACGAAAATTTCAGTTGAATCCTATCCAGAAGAAATCTACTTCGCAAAGAAGGTCGATTCAGGTCATTCTACTCCACTAATTTCAAATACTCTTATTCAGCATTCACTTTAATTTTTGTTCACTCACAATCAATCATTCGCTTGTTGCACAAAAAACTTCATGGTTGGCCCAACAAACTCAGTAACTTTGCTTGTGTATAAACAAAAATTAAAGGGATCGCTGCGAAACAATCTCAACAATCTTCTGTTACTTTGTTTGGTCATGAGCTAATCTTGTTCATCTTTCATCAATTCTATTTTTAGCTTGTTTATCATACCAAACAGTGTTTCTATTTTCATGTACAGAACTGCGCATATTCTGTACAACTAATTTTCTCTGCAAATTTGCAATTCGATTTTCTCCGAAATTTCTCGAAAACCTAAATACGTATATCTACTAAACCTCCATCATGATTCCTATATATCTCATTAAATTTCTATTATCCACCAACGTGACTGTTCCACGCTCGGGCGCTAAGCTATGGTCACACGTGGTCCAAAAAATCGCAATACTCTATTCATAACTCAAATAATCTTCTATATAACTCTGTAATTCATAACTCAATTCAATATTTCCAAATAACTCAATAATCCCCCACACTCGTCATAACTCTCATTGCCTCGAGACATCATTCTGAGCTTTAAACTTATATAGCGCGCGCTTCTCACATTCACTCAACTTTCTAGACTGCCCCACTGTCTGTTGAAAGAAAAAATAATCGTTAATTTATAATTGTACATGTAACACCTAAATAACTCTCTCTACTCTCTCACACAACCATCTAACCTCCTATTCAATCAACATGTTATAGTTACACTGGAACGGGCAGTGTGTCCCTTGGGTAGTTCTCCTTATATACAAGACGCCCGTCATTGCCTCGACCTTGTTGGAGTAGTCTATAACCCGTGCGCACATTAAAAGTGTTTTTTTCTTACTAATTTTTTTCAAAATCTTTGAGGATAAAAAAAGTCGGATGACACCGATATAGTGCGCTCCAGATACTATATCGCTACGTTATGTAGATACAGACCCAGAAGATCGATGAAACCAAACAAAAACCCCTTCCATTAGTGCTTAAGGAAGTCGGTTTTATTATTATTTTTTTCTGTTTTATTAAGGAGCCGAAAAATTACGTCTTTCAAAAATAAAACCCTGTAAAAAAAATTTCTAAATAAGCTCCGGGATCTTTAATTACGTTGGGCGCCATTTGTAATAATGCGATGCCGGCCCAGGCCTAAGTCGACACCACATTATTAACGGGTGGAGGACTAGTCCAGACATCAAACAGAGAAGGGGAGACTGTACGTATTTCTGTGCATGCTATATACTATCTTACATCTAAAAGAGATCTTACCTGACGCATTCCAGAAACCACCGACTCCATTCATATCCGAAACTAGACTCCCAGATCAGGCGATCTGAGCAGAGTAAAACACTTTCAAGTTCATTCAACCGTAACGAGGGCGTTACGGGCGTGGAAGGTGGTTTCTGGGCGTAGTACAGAGGCTATAGAATCGCCTCTGTACAAACTTTTTTCTTTAGTTGTCATTTGTGAAGTATTATTGGAGACAAAACTGATGATGTCATCATTGGATTATTATTTTGTTTATGTTTTGATGATGAGTTGTTTTCAATTAATACGGGCTTAAGGACGGTCATCAATTTTTTCGTGAAATGCAATTTGATTTAACTAAGCTGATGCAATTCACTGCCTTTTTACCTCTTTCCAGATTTCTCCGAGCTTCTGAAAAGAAATTGATACATACCCCCTTCTCACAGACCCACTGGGACTCCGTTGAAGAAAATTGGCAAAAGTATCGTCCCGGTGGAAAATTTTCCTCCAACTTTTGTTCCAACTGAAAATAACCAAATAAACCAATCCTCACTTCAAGAATAATTTAATATTTTTCCCATCCCCACTGAATTTTGTGACTTGAAAACAAAAGAATTGAAATCCCCAGCCATAAAGAATGTAGAAATATCAATCCCCACTGGCTAAAAAAGTCCTACCGGGTCTGTGAGAAGGGTGTGTATTCATCTTTACAGCCCTAAAACACTGATTCGTAGATCAGGAGCCTTATCTTGTCAATGAAACAGGGGTTTATGTCGTCATTGAAAGTGACAGCTCTCATCTTGTGAACTTTACTCCTGGCATTCTTAGCATTTCTTCAAAACATTATATACAATCTCTCAATCTAAACATGTCAGCTGTTTCAGCTAATCATTCTTAAATTGCATGACCATTTATTTGTTATCCGAAAGGATTTAAGTATTCCAAATAAAAGTAATTTTTGAATGATCTTATCTATTGCCGATGAGTAAAATGCATTCGGATGCATTTCTAGAAGTGTTTTGAATGAATTTTCAGCTCCTTAGCAGAATACGTGACTCATGACTTTAGAGTTGGCAGCAGATTATATGTTTGAGATCATGTTTTTGGACGATGAGTGAGCCAAGGTTTTAGAAAGGAAATAAGATCGTCTTTGCCTCCACCATCACGCCCCCGTCACGCCTATTGCCCTACGGTAGACAAAAAATTTTCTTTTCTCTCGCCGCTTGTTTAATTAAAATTATTTAAAAGTGCCCAGTTCAAAAATTCTGAAATTATTAACATGACGAAATTTCCTTCTTGACTTGAAATTGTAACATTTCAATAAAAATGTGTCATTAGTTTAAGTCTCCTGTATTTCCCTCTCAATTTAATGTTCCTTATAAGGGTGACGTTACAAACACGTTCTTAAATCACAATTAATCCATGGTAATAAAGGTAAACAAAAATGACGTCATCATATGTGAGTAAATGAGTGAGCAAAAGAGGGAAGAGGTATTACGGCCAGCGATAACTTATCATCTTAAGCTACGGCTCGTAATTGTATGGAACGTGTCTTGATTTTCTGTTGACTGGATACACATTTTTTTTTTTATTAGAACACCTAAAATTTGGCTGAGCCTGGATGTGCTTATTTTTTTAGCAATTTTCAGCCTAAAATGTTCTTAAATGCGTTCTTAATTTTTCAGACTACTCTAAATCGACAATATGATACAAAATAAAGAGCACTTAAATTTGGCAAAATTTGGACAATATTTGACTCTCGACTTTTGAAGATCCACCCCTAAATTCGGTTAAAACTGCTTAAAAAGAGGAAAAAATTGTAGTTTCTTGTAATTTTTTTCCAAACTGAGGCTGGGCATGTTCTTAAGATGTTCTTAATTTTTCGACGAATTTCAGCCTATATGTTCTTATAAACTAGGTTCTAATAAAAAAAAAAACGTGTATTGGTGGCGATACTTTGAAACTAAAGATGAAATTGGAAGCAACTCAGGCTCGGATACAAAGGGAGGCTATAACCAATGGAGGAGAGTGCACTTTATTATCGTATTACCTTATATGGAAACTAATTACATTCCATGAATAAGATAGCCTACCTTCTGTATCCGACCCTGCTTGTTTATCCCCAGCTAGCACGAAACGTTGTTTTAACGTTTATCTAACATTCGTAACGTCCATATAACATTGAACGTTGAAACAACGTTGCGTGTCAGCTGGGTCGTGCCTTGGTTCAATTAGTATTCCTGTATAATTCTTTCTGCGAATTTTGAAAATTTTGTAGATTCAGGGTCCGCGGCAGAAATGTTAAGGAGGAGATAAGATGGATTGTATCATTGAAAATAATATTTTTCGAAAGAAGTACTACAGTTGACGGTCTATAATTTGATTTTCAAGGGGAATTGGATTTTCATCGAATAAGGGAACTTATCGAATATAGGAGCGTCGTTTATGAGAGTTTCTTGTTGACGGGGACTTTTAATTTCATCGAATAAGGGAACATATCGAATAGTAGAACGTCGAATTAGAGAGCGCCAACTGTAATTAGCATTTTGACTAGCTTTATAATACAGTAGGCGGAAAACCACATCAAAAAATATTGGCTAGCATACGACTAATCACGAGGCGAAATTATTTTTGGAATGTGCTTTAAGAAAGATTGAAAGGCGAAAGTGGATTAGCAGTGACAAATAACTCCTTTTTTTGTATGGTTTAAAGAGAAACATAAGATTTGATATATATAAGATATTTTTTGTCCTTTCGCAAGTAAGATGATGTTGAAATATGTGTTTTGGTATCGACGTCTGTAACTTGATTAACCTGCATTTCAGAAAGACTTTTATGACAAATGTTTGTGAGTTTTGTGCCGATGCGGCGATGTTTTGTATTTCAATTCGAGAGAAACTCATAGAGAATCAAAACAGAACGGGACCAAGGTATGGTAAGAGAAGAAGGTCTAACCATTGCTGAAACAGGAGTGTACTTTTTTGTGATACAGGGGTGTCACATTTATGTCAACCGCTGGTATAAGTATCCATGAAGCTGTGACGTTTCATTAAGACCTTAAAGTGGGCTTACGTTTTATCCACAAAGGCTTAGTATTCAACGTCGACAGTTTCAAAACAACTCTTTGATGATTTTTCTTAACTTCTTAGGCTTAATGTCAAATATTTTTAGAACATAAAAATAGGTCATGTTTTATTTAACTTGAAACAACCGGTTGATGACTTCTCAAAAAGGAATTCTCTAACTAATGAAAGTTTCTTGATGAGAACTTGCGGCTAGGTGCCTCATGACTATCGATTTCATAAAAAAATTCGTGTAAAGAGATTCAACTGACATTTGTAAGGAGGGGTCACGCTTTTTTCGACTTATAGAATTGTAGAGGTTTACATATTTTTCTGATGGTTATATGATTTTTGAAAGTAGATTGTTCCCTTTGAATATAGAGAGAAAATCTTATTTATAACTGACGTAGAAAAAGTTCTTTAGAGCAAGCCTAGAAAAGCATGAAACGATTCCACCCTAACCTAGACTACTTAAGGTGTATTTCACTGTCGTTCAAATAGTTCGTTGTCCGGCCTAAATAAACGAAAAATGGTTCAAGTTGCGAAGATGATTGATGGAATCTTTCTATATAGAAAATGAAGCATCTTTCGTCATAATTTTTGGGTAAGGGCGCCAATGGACAGTACATTTTCCTGTATATTTGCAGCAGATAGACTCACAGTACCAGATTCGCTTATGACATATACCGGATGACTCAACTACTCCCTGTCAAAACACTTCAACAAAAACAACAAACTTCTAACCACATTACAAGCTGAAAGATCATATACTTTGCCACCAAATTGATTTTTCTCAACGATGTATTCAAGTTCCTTGAGTGCAGAATGAGTTATCCATCGTGGTGTCGCCTGCGTGGAATACAATACATCATGTATGGTTTGTCTTATTAAAATGGTTTATAAATTTACAGTGTTTTGGGTGGGTTATAAAAACCATTCTCACTTGTATTAACACTATTGATGCTTATCGTTACGAATGGGTGAGATTTTGGGTCTTGATCATTTGTGCTGATTTTCGTTTAATTATTTTTGCCTATATGTAATATACTTTAAATTTTAAGGAGATTAGTTGAGTGCTAAAATTACAAACCCTTATTTTTGGCGCGGTTCACACGCTTTGATAACCTCTTACGCGTGATGATTGTAAAACAAAATCTTTTAATTCGTATTAAAAACCACCCACAAGAAATTCTATAAGCTTGAAATAGAGAAATCTTTATAGCATGATGGTAACTTGACCTTTAGATATCATACACCCTTTTGTGAAAAATGTAATTTCAAAATGTTTTTACTGTTAAATGGCTGTCTGGTTTGGGTAGGAGAAAAAATTTATTTCTTAACATCTGTGTGTCATTTCACTTGATTTGAAATGCAGAAGTTTTTTTGGACAGATTCTTTTGCTTCGTGATCTTATGCACGAGTTTAGAATTTTAAATTTATTTTAAAAATTATACAAGGAATGAATTTTGATGAAAGAACGAAATGGACGAAACATCATCTTTGATATTTCTTTTTTCGTCTAGATTCACTCGTTAAAAACATTGGGACACGAGTGGGTTATTGTTTAGCTTATCAAAGTTCGCTAATTGATATTTAGCGGTTATTCCATTTTTAGCGCAAAATAACGGATTTGACTATTTGTATTTAGAAACGGAAACTCGAGGCTTTCCGCAAAAGTGTTAAACTTTAAGGAAATGGTTTTGACAATAATTTATCAAGACAAGAGCGGTGGTTTTATGAAAAGATGAAAATCATATTTCAATAGTCCTGTGAACTTTAGGTAAACACCTCTATGTCATTTCTGAAACTATTTGTAAGAATCTAACATACTGTATGATTGTGTAGATCTTTTCAAATAAATACGACGAAGTCACTTGCTTAGTCAAGACAGTGTTATAGAAACAATAGATTGATCTTAGTATCTCTAAATTTTCAACTCTCCACTACTCCTGGAGAGTGATTTGAAATAGTTTATAGCTTTGAAACGGGCTCAAGTGAATATTTGAATGTTTTTATCGCTTCTTAGTTTTTTAGCTTAGATCTTAGATTGAAATCCTTAAAAGTGCTTAAGGTAGTGTTAAATAAAAACCTCCGATCCCGTTATTGACATTATGATAAGCAAACAAGAGAAATCTTTTTATTGATTGTCACACATTGATGACAAACAGCCCTTTCCGTACCGTTATATTAAACGAACTTTGAACCTTAGCTCCTCTTTAATTATTTCAAGTCTTTATTTTGTGTGTTGCTTTGAATGGTGAAGGAAAGAGCTGGACTTTTTTGCTCTGTGAACGTTTGGTCTTCATAGGTTTGTTATGAACGAGGAATATTTATACAGTTGAGTCTCCATAACTCGAACAAGCATGGGGAATAAAAATTTGTTCGGGTTGTGGAAATTTCAAGTTAGTTTATAAGTTATTGTCGAGTTATAGAGGTTCGAGTTAAAGTGTTTCTACTCGTAATTATTATTTTAGAAGTTTTGATCTTTCGTTTCGAATACAAATATGATTGTTACCGCTCAGATCCTTAAACCAATTGATCAAGTTTGGATTGGGAGATTTAAAGGCCTATCTTTTTTTTAAAACGATGATTTTAATTTTGATTTTATGTAAACCTTCGTCTCTTTAATAACCGTGAGAACACACGGATTTTCTTATCGAGTTGCTAACGGTGACAAAGTGCTACTAAAAAGAGGAACAACTTCCCTTTTAAGGAAATGCTGAATTAAAATGCTGTTTTTTGTAATTAATCTTGAGATAAGGTCTGGTAATCATACTAATGAATTGAGTGAATAAGGCATTGGTTTGTTTACATCTATTTAATCTACTATTTTATGATAGTAGGGCAAGGATGTAGTATTTTGATAAATAAATCTTTCAGGCTGATGTCATTATAGAAACACACTTGGGTTTTTATTTTTTCCGGAAGTTTCTGAAGACTATTTTGTGCTTCCTAATCATTATTATACCATATCATTTTATTTTTTTAGAAAATAAAAACTTGTTGAAAAAAAAGACAGAACATTATATTACTGAATGGTTCTTGATTGTTGAGAACTTCGGTTAAGTGCTTGTGGTTTGCTGGAACTTGAAATTACCAATTTAATATTATAGTTTTGAACTACGAATATATTACGAACGTATAAACATAAAACCTACCTTCAAAATGGTCATCCAACCAGATATCCCTAACCAAGATCTTACAGATTGTGAGTATCGCCGTAAAGAGACTCAAATCCGTCAACAATTATTGGCAAACTTTTTACAAGCTATGCGTGAGGATTTAGCAGAATGGATCTCCAGTTTATCTGTTCGGTCAATTACACAAGAGAACTTTTTATCTTCCCTCGAGAACGGTGTTATTTTGTGCCAACAAGCTCGTTTGATTCAACGCTACGCTGAGGAATATAGCATCATCAATAAACCACACAATATGAAGATTCCGAACAGGGAAGTAACTTATACAGAAAAAGGTGCATTTAGAGGATCATTTATCTCAAGAGACAATGTCGCTAATTTTATCCAATGGTGTCGAGGGCTTGGTATTCCAGACGTTTGTTTATTTGAAAGTGAAGATTTAGTTTTACATAAGAATGAGAAATCGGTCATTTTGACCTTATTGGACGTAGCTAGAAAAGCATTTGTGTTTGGTGTTCAACCACCGGAGATTGTACGTTTTGAACAGGAGATAGATCAAGAGATAGAAGAGGATAAACAAAATGAAAAGAAAGGGAAACCTCCACCAAAACCTATTGATTTGGAAGAAGACAATAACCTGGACACACTGGTGAGTTGGTTGTCACCTTTTTGAGTGATTTTAGCACCCCTGTCTCAGCGACCCATTGAAAATCTTTCACAATAAGGAAAATAATTCTGTGTAGTTTTTAGAATTCATGGTATTTTCGTACCAAGAACGAGCATTAGCAAATGCTACTGGGCCTGTGACACGGGGGTGTATTCTAAAATCAGAGCCTCTTTTTGTAAGCTAGCCCTAACCAGTTTGTAAGATAAAAGTCAGAATACAAGAAGATACTTCTCTTTGAATTACATCTCTAATAGACCTCATCAATCACATCTTCTGAATGTATAATTTTACGAATAAACTAATTCAAATCCATAATGCTTAGTAGTGCTACGACTTCAACCTCAATTTTTTATCTTAAGGTTCGCAATATCGTCAATCGTTGCACTTGTTATGATCGATTTCCAATCAAGAAGTTGTCAGAAGGAAAATATCAATTCGGTGAACAAAAGACACTCATCTTTGTCAGGGTAAGATTTCTTTTTAGATTAAAAAACATTGGGCAGATCTAAGCTACACTGGCATCCACTAACGGATTCGTGCTCCTTATAGATACTTCATGGGGTTTTAGTAGAGGTCTGCGATTCGGACTAGAACAGGTCGTCTTTGTTGTTATGGCTATGGCAAAGCGTGCTTCAAAGTAGACAATCTTGCCAATACATCCATGTACCAAATAAACAAAGATCAGTTGATTTAGAGGATGCGGCGTAGAGCCTACAAATTGCATATTTAACATTATTTTGTAGTCCAAACGAGACACTCAAACCTTTGCTGCAAACTACGAATAAACTCTTACCGTAAGTTGGTATAATGTCGACATCCCTCATGTAACTCCGATATCCTTCTTAGAGATAGGATTAAAAGGAAGGTCGGAATCACTGATTGAAAAAAAGATGTCTGACTGTTTATTAGCGATCATCGATTTCGACCTTTTATTATACCTAGGTTTAAAAAAGGGTGTATCAGAATTAGATATGGGGGGCCGATATGGGATGTCGACATTAGACCAACTTATGCTAGTCAAATTTCATCTATGATATACTATCGGTTAACATCCCTAATACCAATCTCTGTCTCCCCTAACAGGTCATGCGTAAGCACGTGATGGTTCGTATTGGAGGAGGCTGGGATACATTTGAACATTACATCACGAAACACGACCCTTGTAGGACCACTGTCGCAGGTTAGTACTCTTCGACTTTATGATAGTTTAGTACATGAAAAAAATTACTTTGTTAGAGTAAGTCTCGTATCAATTTTTAAAACTCTCATTCTCGTCATCATGCTGTAAGCTTAGTTTTCTTTTGTTTAACTGATAGGTTTCTTTTGCAATGTTTTCTGACATTACATCACGGACCCAACAGCTGATTGGTTGTAAATGACGTAAAATCAGTCAATACGTCACTTACAACCAATCAATTTTTGGATCCGTGGAAGACATTGTAATTGTGCATATCATGATTGGGTCCTAATGGACACCTTTTGCGAATAGTTATCAGACTTCACGTCAGCCGCATCCACCTTTTAGAATGATAGCTAATAGGTTCTTAACCTTTCTTACAGGTTCAATCGACAACAATGGTCAAAGCAGACAAACACAGCCACCCGCTCGATGCACTAACCTTCTTAACAACAGTAGTAGCGGTGTAAGTCCCCGACGTAAGAAGAGTGTACCGGACAAACGGGAGACACACCGAACACACGAATGTATGATCAGTACAACATCATCAGATACCTGGAGCATGTGTTCGGGAAGTAGTGAAGGATCAGGAAGCACGGATGTAAGTTGTTGATGGTTTTTACTAAGCAGTCCTCTCTTTTCTAGGCGTTTCCCCAATTTTTAGTGGTTCCTTTTTCGCTTTTGTTCACTCATTTCACAGAAAACAGTTTTAAAATTTCTTCATTCCATATTTTCTTTTATCCACTGTCACGGTGTTACAGTTCTTTATCACTCCTAAAAGCCAAGCTATTGTGTTGGTTGAAATGACATCAACCAGTAATGAGTGCAAGTGAATGATTTCATTTCTATTCAAACAGCACTGGTGTTAATCTTTAAATTTAAGTTATTAGTAAAATGTGACCTTGACTTTTCTATGTAATCTCTGGAATGTTTTTCTTGTTTTTATTCAGGGTCGTCCAAAACCATTTGGATCTCGCAAAGAATCAATGATGAGTACCAGTAGCACAGAAACACCAGATACCTCTCTACATTTCACCAAGTCCATCGAAGAAATTGACCGAAGGTTACAAAGTATGGAAGACCGCAAACCGACCCTGGATATGACCATTAAGGACCCTTCTGTGTACGAGCATAGAGCTGACAGTTGGTTACGGCATCATTTAAATTCACTTAAACAGAATCGAAGGGCGAGTGACGCGGAGAATCTACAGCCTATGGACGCTTATCAAATGAAAAGAGGCTACACTGCTGACGTCATCGAACGACGACCGAAAGCGCAGAAAGAGAACACGAGGACACCCAAAATGGAACGAAGAAGTGAGTTTTTGTTTTTTTTGTTTTTTTTCTTTTTCAGTTTTTTGTTGAGAATGTCCTTGTTGCATCAATAACCTCTTATATCGTTTCATCTCTTCCCTTTTTCTCGACGTTCTTTTCTTAAACTTTTTATTAACACATTCCTTACTTTAAAACCTCATCAATTGGATTTTGCCAAGCTTAAAGAAACCTATATCGGTTGACGCGTTTATGGAGTGACTTCAAACTGATCGTGGTAAATTTGAGTCTTCTTTATTGAAGTTTGATTAATTAGATTGGTTTTGATTATATCTTTGCTTAATTCAATTTACGCGTGTTCTTTTTAGACCGAGCTGGTCAAGTCCGTGCAAGGTCCGCTACCGGTACCAACACTCCTATTTCTAAATCCATCGATCAGGGGTTGAATCACGATCGGATTTCCGCATACTCTCCCGCTTCAAACCCAACGCCGGACGGCTTCTTTTCATCGGATACCCTCTCTGTTTCATCATCTATGAACTCTTTACAATCACTCGACAGTCATCGCAAATCGTGCTCCGAAATCGCGACTCAAACTGACGACCTTCTCTTATCACCCGACGGCTCTATTCCGTCAAATATTCCAGGTCCGCTACGTAAGAAATTAGCAACGGTTTTAGGATCGCCGTCGAAAATTCCACGTCCCGTTATGCAACGTTCAAAAACTATGGAACTCCCATCAGCGAAACTCAAGCGAAGAAACTCAACTAATTCACATGACCGCGAACGATCGAGTCAAAGAGCTCCTAGAATGCAACGAGAGAAATCACAACCCAACTTTCGAAGAGAGAAATCGGATGTAGGACAATCATCGAAATATAAAATGGTACAATCACCTGGACCCAGACGAAGAGGTGAGTGAAGAGCTTTTTCCCTTATATTTTTTCTATCTTTAACCAAACATCCTGTACCTGACGCAGTAGCGTAGACAGGAGGGGCGCAAAATTTGTGGAGGAGAGCAGATTTTTATGACACTGTAATTATCTATTTATAATATAAAAAGATAATTACCGTGTCATAAAAATCTGCTCTCCTACACAAATTTTGCGCCCCTCCTGTCTACGCTACTGTGACGCGCAATGAAGTTTAAAAAAACTAGCTTGGTGACACAATGGAACCATTTTAAAATTGTATTTTCTTATTCTATCTAAAAATTGCTCTAACTTTCTGAGTAGGTATTGGATAGTATGATCAAGTAAGGCGTGAAGCATTTAATCTCCTTCTTAACCTCTAATCAATAATATTTTTTCACCTTTTAGAAAGTATGAAGAAAGAGAAACCAGTTCGTGTTCGAAATGGCCCGGTTCTCACCACCCAAGTATGATGATAGAAGGAGCAAGTGGCTGTTTGAAAGGGATTGAGTCGAATTTCATGTTGGTGGAGTTAGAAGGCTCTTTTACCGTTACAACAATGCTAACGAGCTCTAGACGATGCACTCTAGACAATAACTCTTGGTGGAAGAATTCAATTTCCATCGGAGATCATGACAAAGTCTCAAAATCAAATCATTCTGGAAAACCTCAGAGAGTGAGGTCGTCTAAGAAGAAAGTAAAGGCAAGAGATATGAGTGAAATGTACGCATGTTTGGAGAAATACTTTTGCGTCCAGTATTTAAGCTGGTGTATACGGCTGTTATGAGCGAATCTACGACATATAACGTCATATTTTGGATTGGAATGCCTCTTATATGGAACTTGATTGAAAATATCATAGGCATGAGATAGTGAACATAATTTACCGACCCCTTACGCGTCAAGAAGACCGACTTGAATGGATCGAATGACGTCATATCTCGGTATCAGCTAGGAAGTAGATGCGCAAACTTTACACATTCTTAACTGGACCCTAATTATCTCAAACTAAAACCCCTTTCGGTGCGACAAGGACCAGAAAGTGTATTAAAATGTGATTAATGCATGGTGAAAAACGTCCAATTGTATGTATAAAATTATACTAAAATTTATTCAGTATTTTTTATTTTTCCATGCGCGACTCTCGTTATTATTATAAAATGATATATTTAAAAATTATTCTTTTAGTTTTAGCGTATTGTTATTTTTTTGACTGAAAATGTTCTCATGTAAATAGTTTTAGCCGTAGAAGATGAGATTGTATGTCAAACAAATTATTCAAGTAAAATAGTAAGTAATAATAAGGAAAAAAAGTGAAAAACAAATCGACTCTTTTTTATCCTTTTTTGTCGTCTCCTTGTCTCCACAACCTGTCCATTCCAGGCCCCCTTGCATACACTCTTCTCCAAATGCATATAAATTTACATAGAATTAAATGTATTCCCAAAAAGGTAGTTACGCTCAAGTACCTAATAGCCGGGGGGGGGGGGGGGGGGGGTGTAGGAAAAAATCTCAAAACTTAATACGCGGGAGGGGGGTTGGAATAAAAATGTCCTGGGTAGAAAATTTAAAAAAAGGAGGCTCATACAGCAGAATTAGGATAAAAGAGTGAACTTTCAAAAACATTTTCCAAAAATTAATAAGCGAGGGGGGGGGTTGGAATAAGAATGTTGTTAATGATAATCTACACCCAGGGAAAATGGTTTCAGCCACTTTTAGAGAACATCGTACTGTCTTTTTTTGGTTCAATTTTAGCCAAAAAAATTTGTTTCAAAATTAGGCACCATCAGATCATAGTTAAAACCCTAGCCCTTATTGTTTTAACTTTTTGAGTACTGTCATTTTACATCACTGTGGAAAAAAATCAGAAAAAACTAATTAACCAGCCCCGAGAAAAGCTGGTAGTCGAGCGAATGAATAAAGATTAATTTAAAGGACCTCCGAGGTAGGTCCAAAAAGTCTCTCCCCTTTTTGAGTCTTAAAGGTATGAAAATTATGAAAATTAGAATATTAAAGGGTACTTTTATAAAGGGTATTTTTTTTTGCAGCATGCTAAAGTTTAGACAGTAAGAATATTTCAGGATGATTTCAAATATATTAGGCGTACAAACTTTCGCGAGGTCGAAAAATCGTGAAATTTACGACATTTATTTTCGTAAAAAGGCGTGAGACTTGTGCGATGAGCTAAGAGTGCATTCATTCGAGTCTTAGAGGCTTTGCTCATATCATTTTGGCAATGGTCTTTAATTAGCTTGCCATAGAAGCACTGACCCTGAGAAATTGACCTATGGCTAGGCTGCTTGCATCCACTAACGGATTCGTGCTCCTTATTATACACTACCTGGAGTTTTGTAGAGGTCTGCGATTCAGACTAACCTATGGCCAGAGTTTTCTAAATTAGTTGTTTTTCCAGCGTCTATAATAATTCCGTGGAATAAGGAAGAAACTCTAAAATTAATTTCAATATTTTTTAGCTTCTTTTTCCTCCTACAAGTTTTGATATCAGAGAAAAATATAGATTTATATACAAATTGTTCTTTTGATCTGACAATACATTAACTAGAATTGTAAAAAAAGAAAGCCTTCCAGAAAATAATGAGCTAGATGAGGCGCTAAAAGTGAAATTTAACAGTGGGCTGCACACATCCCCTCTGATATGTTTTGATACAGTGGATACGTATCGTGTATAAAATTCTCGTCCAAAATTACCCCGAATGGGGCAACCTGTTTCAATTTTCTTAAATTTTGAAATTCAATGAAATTTAAAGATTTCTCATACAAAAATTACAAATCAAGTCTCTAAAACTTAAAAACACAAAGATTTTATACACGATTCGCATCCCCTATATAAAAAAATATCAGGGGGAGATGCGTGCAGCCTAATCAAAAAGGGAATCCATTAATGTTTGTTTTGAAAGATCCAATTTGAAAAAAAATAATCAGTAATCCATTTCCTGGCGGAGACAGATTCGCACCATAAGGCTGTGGTTGATTAAAATCGGTTGATAAATTAAAAAATGAATCGTTGTCTAGATAGAGAGCTAGAAAAAATTAAGCAATTAACAGGTTTCCCTATGAACTAAGAAGGAGAAAAATAACAAAAATTAAAAAATAGCTAAATTTATATAATTTTCCTAAACTTTTGAGGAATTATAGTATACTAAAATAAATCGATATTATATTCAAAATGTAACTTTTTATTTTTAAAAAACACATTGAAGCCTAAACATTTAACATAGGCGATGTTTTTTTAATATGCAGTATCATGGCGGTTAAAAAAATTGATTGCTTTTTTTTTCATACAAATCAAACCTACCTTAATTTCGGCAATGTAATTTAATCTTACCAGGCAAAGTCACCAGAAATACTGAGACTGACTCATACATTATAATGCATTCAATTACCACTTTATAAACCAATACTTTTCAATAAAAAGACCCATTAATATAGCGAAGTAAAAAAAAGCTATCTAAGACGCCGATTTGGTCTAGAACTGCATATGATAAATCTAGGAATTTTCGTGATCTTGATAAACCAGTGTAAATGTATGAGGATCGAGTGATCAAGACCAACCAGAAAAAGCCTCTCTCCAAAAAACATCATCGATATAAATGATTGCTAGTTACTCCGAGTAGTAATCCATTTTTCCACTTTACCGGAAATTCGTTTTATCCTCAAATGTGTTTCATATTGCCAAGCAACAGCAAATAATCTATTTGACATCAAAATTCCAATATCGATAAAACGAGCATCGCCATTTAAAAATACCATCTACAGGTGGAGCGGCAGTATAAAAAGACATGATTCAAAACAACCCGCGACGTTATTTACAACAACCGCCTTTCTTTTTCTTTTGTTTATGATCTAGTTTCATGCCGGATTGTTTGTTGTCATCAGCTTTGGCTTGCTGGTCTTGTTTCGTATCTAATACTAACTTCGTTATATGTTGGAAAACCTGTCGAGAAAATAAAAATTAGAATTTATAAACAAATCTCTCCTATTTCTTCCCTTAAAAGGAGAAGCAGTGAACAAAAAGAGGCATGACTTAAGGCTCGGGGACACGAGAAGTTTTTCCGTGTTGGTGCAATGCAACATGCTCCATCCCACCAACCTGAAACGCTGTCACGTGTCACTATTACCCCAGTTTTCTTTTAATAACATTTTGTGCTTTTCTCACTTTTGTCCCAAAATCAGCGTGTCTTTTTGGTATTTCCCTCACTTTTTATCCCATGAAACCAAAAAAGAAACCATAGGACACGCACTTTTTTTCTTGTGTTGGTGGGATAGAGCATGTTGCATTGCACCAACGCGAAAAAAGCTTCTCGTGTCCCCAAGCCTATAGCCTAATGTTTTTTTGTAAAGTCTTGCAATGACTGTGTTTTATGTATTTTTAAGGAAACATTATGTATAATCGTAGTTATGAAAAAAAAATATTGAGGAAATCCCGCCCAGACAAAATCCTACTGCTGTTAGACAGATGGAATCAGGTAAACGTTCTTATAAATGATTTCATAGAAACTGGAAAATTGATTTATATTCAAAATTCACAACACCACCAAAAGCGAAAACACAAACTAAATCCTAGCTTAGCAGAGTTTCATGAGATTCTGAAGACCAAAGGCA
This sequence comes from Clytia hemisphaerica, assembly GCF_902728285.1. Lineage (NCBI taxonomy): Eukaryota > Metazoa > Cnidaria > Hydrozoa > Leptothecata > Clytiidae > Clytia > Clytia hemisphaerica. Next base: position 623,052 of record NW_027103850.1, on the reverse strand, counting down.
GTTAAAAATTAATAAAAATACAAATCATACCTCTTCTATATTAATGTTATCTTTGGCGGATGTTTCGAACGTTTCGACACCCATCTGCAAAGCAAACCGTTTCGCATCTCCCGTCTCAACAACTTTATTCTCTGGCTGGTCGTTCTTGTTACCCACTGTGAAAAATATGAAATAAAATTGTTATAAAAGTGCTAAAAACTGCACAATGGGCTTTTCCAGAAAAAATTTTTTTTGGAAATTTACTCCTCGGACATTCCGACTTTTGACACCCCCGGACAAGCATTAGTTGACCCCATGGACAATTAAAATTACCCCCCAAAAAGAGCAAGTTTACCCCCCGGACAAGGCAAATTTTGTAGATTTTTCACTACCCCCCGGACACTATATCCTCCATCCCCCCCCCATGAAAGGACATTTTCTGGAAGAACCCAATGTAAATTCAGATTCACTTCCGTTTAGAAAATGAAAAGACCGTCGAACTGGGCTCAACTGAAGTGTTTTAAAATCATTCGTAGGCATAATTCTAAAATTGGGCAAAAGTAACCAATCAATTTCATTCGGAGTCGCTTACGTTTAGAAAATGAAAAGACAAGATATGAAAGCAAAAATAATTCATTTAGACAAAGTATGACGAGTATGCTCACTACATATCAAGTAAGTTTGCGACCGCAGTCGAGGGCGGCCCGAAGGTTCCCTTTTCTCTAGCTGTCTACCCAAAGGTGAGGAGGGCGCCACTCCTTTCCCTGGCTTTCTCCACTTACCCTTGACCCGTATCTTTAATTGCTAGAGCATCAAGCAGAGAGGTATCAAGTACCAATTTGGGAAATCTTTGGTATAACACGACTGGGGATCGAACCCACCACCTTGCGCAGCGTAGCTGGATGCTCTACCTTCATGCTACTGTCGCTTTTACATTATATTTACATATCAAAATTAGGCATAAATCAACCAAAAACACTGAAAAATGGGTGAAAACTTCTACAAATTTCTAAAAATTATTCTCCTTACAGTACAATTTCGTTTGGGAGGAATTCATAAATCAGAAACTCACCTAAAACTTTATTTACAACGTCACAATTTTGATCGATTTCATGCAGCCACCTTTTCACATTGACAAACGATTCGGCATTGGTGACGTCATAAACCACAATCACCCCATGCGTACCTCTGTAATACCTGTACAGAAAAATAAACAATGAATACACGTTTTCTTATAAGAACAAACTTTATAAGAAAATAAGGCTTCGATGGCCGAAATGTTAAAATCAAGTTAAGAACATTTTAAGGCTTTGCGGACCTTAAAACATCCGATTTCAAAGGAAAATGGACAAGAATATTTAAAAAATGTAAGAAATAAGAAAATTTAAGAACATATTAAGAACATCCAAAGGCTTCAAAAATTTTGGATTTTCTAATAAAAAACAAGGTGTAGATATGTATGAAGCCTTCGCCTAGTTCGAAATATAGAACAAAAACCAAAACCCTTTCTGGCAACTGAAAGACGAGCGAGGATTAGACAAAATGAATTTCAAAATCATTTCGTAGAGGTCGATATACCTGTGAAATATAATTCTATGAAAAAGAAACCATGAAGCTAAAGATTGAATGATTAGCACACCACAGCGAGTCTAAAAATGGTAACAAATTTGTACTTGCAATCCCATCCTCCTTTGCGTTAATTGCCTTTGCACGTAAATTACTTACAATATCAAAAGAAAGGCGATAAATTTCACGGGTTTCCAATCATTTCGAAATGAACAGTGGGATTGGAATTCGTACAAATTTCTAGTTAACATAATTATGACGTGTGTGTGTGTACAATCTACGTGGTAAGTTACTGGTAGCTGAAAATAGATGTGGCTCTCCACCTCAGCATTCCACCTCCCAGATCTAACGCAAATAGAAAAGGGGACAGACTCCCTCACTCCTGGCTCGGCCCACAGCGACCAAATTAATCTACTTACTTTTGTATTGAAAACCCAAATCAGAGGTGAAGTAATGATGTAAGAGAAACCGTACTGTTTTAAGGGAATTGGCACGGTTTTGTTGATAATTTTTGAAAAAGTTATATATTATTATTTACGTACATTAAAAATACCATGAGCTCTTTTCATCAAAATTTTTATCAAGAATTATTTATTAAATAACATTTAAATGGAATACTGTTTGAGAACAACTGGTTTTTCAGTAAATCAAGAAAATACTTTCATTTCCAATAGGAGGTTCCTTCGTGAGCTAATAGTAACCTATACAATTTACCCTCAATAAGTTGGAGTTTCAATATTATCGATCATTTTACCAATTTATCGAAAGTAGGATATTGGTAATTCCTAAAATATTGTCTATTGTCTGGAATGGTTAACTGGTTCATTATTGTATATATAAATTGACTGTTGAACTGCAATGTTAAAAGTTCTAAGTGAAGTATATAAAGAGGCTTTTCCCGTTTCAAAATCCTGCATAATTTACCAAAATCTGAAGACTATGTGTTAATTTGATGTGTAAAATCCGTTTTCCTTCTCAGACGAAAAATCTTGCTTTGACCAGTAAAAGTGAAAACGAAAGCAAGCCAGTCTTGCAAGAATTTATCCCTCCCTTTTACTAGCCTCATCAAAGGAAAAAGAAATACGATTGAATAGTAAAAAAGTAAAGTTTATAAAAGCTTTATACTCACGTTGAAGTGATGGTTCTGAATCTTTCTTGCCCTGCGGTATCCCAAATTTGAAGTTTGATTCTTTCGCCACCAACATCTATTGTTCGAATTTTGAAATCCACTCCAATAGTTGTGATATAAGAACCTGAGAAAATATGGTTAACCATCATTACCTTAGAGATTCTTTGGTTTGAAATTCTCCATTTATCATTTAACTCATATCAAAACTTTGGCATGCCATTATTATAAAGCAGCCCAAATCAATCTCCCAGTTAATAGATCAGTAAATAGAATAGACTTGTGGTTGGAAGGTTGATCAACCCAATGTGAGTAGTCAGTCACCTATCCCTGGATGGGAAATTCAAAGCACTGGCCAAACAGTGTTGACTTTATGCATTTGAAACAACAGAACCACGACCTGTTGCAAAATTATTGAAGGGAGTGCTTACTCATGTGAGCAACATGCATCATACATCACCCCAAATACAACATCTGATATGCCTTGTGACTAAGACCAAATTTCTCCTCAAAAGTATGAGCTGATCAAAGTTTGTTTATTCGCTGAAGGAAAGAAAATAACACTTACCTGAAAACATGTTATCTGCAAACCTTAACAAAATGCTGCTCTTCCCAACACCTGTAATGGATGAAAGAAATATTATTGATATACGCTAACCAACAGTTACATCAATATGCCTTCTTACTTGTCTTTAAAAATATAAATAAAATTAATCACGGAAAAGGACGCGAAAAAAAAAGACATAAGTGTGAGAACAGAGTAATCAAACTCGTTAGAAAAAGTACCATTAGAAGTCATAAAAAATCAACCTGAATAAATGCAATCGCAATTCCAGAGAACTTCATAATTCCCCAAACAACATTACATTACTATGTCAAACTACTCCCATCACATAAATTTTACAATTACGTCAGAGTAGACCACGCTCGCCACTGAAGAGGTTTATTTGGAAAGGGTAATTTTATTTTATTGTTCGCTTCTTTTTTAAAGATTTGCCAGGTTGGAAAAGTATGAATTTCTTTATACATATTTTACCTACCCCAAATATTTAGGAGGCTGAGTTTTAAACGAATCGTCAAGTTGAAACGAACGATAAATGTATCAAGGTCTGTTTTATTTACCCCCTGGTGACTTAACAAAAGAGACTTAACTCGATGTTACAATCCAATTATTGAAAGTTTGTCTCGGCATTTTTATAATGAGCGAGACAAACGTTCTCTGATTACGCAATTTTCATATTGACATTTTCGAGGCATTTTGATGTAACTGACCAAATTGAACGCAATCGACCGATTGAAATTCGATTGTCGAACGCAATCGAATCTCAATCGAACGTCAAAATTCTGGGTAATATTCGATTGGTTCGATTGTTGTTCGACTGGTTTGATCGTTGATTCCGTTCGATTGAGATTGTCTGGCTTTATTCTTGCAGCTTTCCAACATCCAAGCTCTCAAACATCACAAGCCGAATTGAATTGAATTGAATTGAATTGAATATATTTTCGCTGCAACACAGCAGGATAACCCCTTACAAAAAAAAAAATAGATTTCTCTAATACAATGGGGAACCTAGAAGAAACTGAAAAATTATTACAGAACTAAAGAACAAATGAATAAACGATTATCATAATATTAATAGTGACACAAAATAATGAATATAAGAAATATTTTTACTTTTATTTTATGAAAATTTCTTTGAGTAGTTTTATCTATAAAGTTCTTCCTGTTACCCACCCCCTCCCACCCTGGGAAAACACACTAAGCTTATGCACACACAATTACGCACACACACACACACACACAAAGATTATTCGTTTTCAGCTTTGTATTTGTCTAAATAGAATTTTGTAGCTAAAGATTTTAGTTCATCAGTATAAAGGTTGTGAAAATCAGTGTCAGGATGATTTATTAGTAACTCATTCCATTGTTTTGACGAAAGACGAGAGAAAGAGTTAAGTCCAAAATTTGTGGTTTTGACCGTTGAAAGTTTTAGTAGTTTAATAGCTTTGCCCCTGGTGCCAGTTTTGTGATCAATTTCATCAAAATTAAGTGTTGATAGGACATCAGATGGAAGATTACCCTGGAGGTATTTTTGAATAAATAAGATATTCATTACTTTCACCTGATCAAAGATTTTGAGTAATTTAAGTTCAGCAAACAGGGGAGTGGCAGAAGTTCTTGGTTCACTAAAGGTCATGAGTCTTAGTGCAGTGTTTTGAAGAGTAAGAATTCTATGTGTGACAGTATTGTCACACAGTCCCCAGAGTTGGCTAGCATAGCGAACATGAGAAGCAAAAATTGCATGATAAATGTTTAGAAGGATGTGAATTGGAACATAGTGACGAAGTTTGGATATTGCCCCATTTGCCCTTCTCAATGTAGCAGCAACGAAAGAAGTATGAACCTTCCAGTTTAGATGATTGTCAAGGTGAACACCCAAATACTTCACACTCTTACTTGGTGATAGAATTTTCCCACAAAGCTTAATTCTTGGAATACAGTCCATCTGTCTCCAAGGGGAACGAAAAATAACAAACTCAGTTTTGCTAGCATTCAAAGAAATTTTGTTGGCATTAAGCCAGCTGACTAAAACTCTGAGATCAGCATTAACCCTCCCACAAAGACTCCATACATTTTTTGAAAAATTTAGTAAATGAGTATCATCAGCAAAATGATAATATGTTTCAGAGGTTCTTATACAGCGGTGAAGATCGTTTATATACAACAAGAACAGCAGAGGACCCAAGACTGAACCCTGAGGAACTCCATGATTAATAGATTTTAAAAGGGAATTTGAGCCTGAAAGAGAAACATACTGGGAGCGCTTAGTGAGGTAAGATCGGAACCAGTCATTAACAATGCCTCTGACTCCGTAGTGATCGAGTTTTTCAAGTAAGATTTCGTGATCAACTGTGTCGAAAGCCTTTTGTAGATCGACAAATACACCACAGGCAAACCCACCATTGTCAAGATAGTTTCGGATACGTTCGACAATATTAATGAGTGTATGCTCAGTAGAGTGAGCCTTACGAAAACCAAATTGTCGAGAGTAGATTTGATTAGGGTTTTCAAGAAAATCAGAAAGACGTGAGTACATCACTTTCTCAAAAATTTTTTCAATGTTAGATAAAAGTGAAATTGGCCTATAATTAGAGACTTCAAGGGGAGAACCTTTGTGTTTGAAGACAGGCACAACTTTGGATATTTTGAGAGTAGAGTAAATTACTTTCGATTTCCCGTAAAAATTGTGCAATGAACAATCTGGGGGTCAACGAATCGACGATCAAACGCAATGGAACGCAATCGAACATCAATCGAACGCAATCGAATATCAATCGAATCTGAAAATTGCGGTAATAATCGATTGAGATTCGATTGCGTTCGACAATCGAATTTCAATCGGTCGATTTCGTTGTTCGATTTGGTTCGACTGGTTCAATCGTCAATTCCGTTCGATTGAGATCGTCTGGATACACAGACTGAACAGAAGCTGATATCGGAAAAGGAAAAAGAAGAAGACCTGACTTATCTGTATAAGTCTTTTGGACCATTGAAAGATTTTCCTAACTTTTATCAACTTGTCTAACTTGTTTGCATGTGATCGATCACCTAGACGATTTCATCCCCCCACTTGTCTCCTCTCCCCAAACGAGCCTGAAAACAGGAAATCTGGTCAAGAAATGATTGATATCCATTATACTTTCTCTAAACTATTTCCTAAACAGAAACAATACAAACCAAAGAAAGTATTAGCTTACCACTATCACCAATAATCAGCAGCTTGAACAGATGATCATAATCTCGTGCCATATTGAATATTAATGAAAACAAAACCAACTAATTAAAACTAAAAAAAACTTTGTAGCTCAGAATATCATTGATATTTTCCTTAGGAACAAAGACATAAGGATTTGGGAATTTCCTAGGTTAACATTTTGTCTTCAGCCTGCCTGCTGTAAAATTTTGTCGAGATGTGAATTTCGAAGATTCCGTGATCCTCCGCCCTCAAATATTTTCCGGAGATTTCCATTCTTATCTCTTAAGCTCCAGCTATACTGGCACGGTTATAATTTCGAGGATTATTAGGGTTTTTCGGGTAGTCACGTGTAGACTTTGCCATATTCAAAGTACCGACGGTAGGAAACTTTCCGGAGTACTAAATTTTTGAATAAAACGAGACCGGGATTTTTGAAATCGGCGACGAAAAGCCGAATTAATTTTCTTCATTTTCTCCAATGATCTTGGGTCTGTAATTTTAACGTTACCCATCGCGATTTCAAAATATGGACCCTGGACCAGGCTGACCAGTCTGGCTGAAATGGCCTAGAACAACACCGTGTTTTAAACAGAGCAAACTGCACACGTGTGGTGTGGTGTGCCATTTTATTCTAAGAGGTATATTTTTATCTTTTATTAATTGAACATGTCCCTATTACTTACTTTCTAACTTACCCATAACAGTTCAAAAGTTTTCTCAACAATCATCCATACCGTATAAACTTGGTCTAATGTCCAGACGATCTCAATCGAACGGAATCGACGATCGAACCAGTCGAACCAAATCGAACGCAATCGACCGATTGAAATTCGATTGTCGAACGCAATCGAATCTCAATCGAATATTACCGCAATTTTCAGATTCAATTGATATTCGATTGCGTTCGATTGATGTTCGATCGCGTTCGCTTGCGTTCGATCGTCGATTCATTGACCCGCGGATTGTTCATCGCATAATTTCTACGGGAAATCGAAAGTAATTTCACTCTGCTTGTGATGTTTGAGAGCTTGGATGTTGGGAAGCTGCAAGAATAAAACCAGACGATCTCAATCGAACGGAATCGACGATCGAACCAGTCGAACAACAATCGAACCAATCGAATATTACCCAGAATTTTGACGTTCAATTGAGATTCGATTGCGTTCGACAATCGAATTTCAATCGGTCGATTGCGTTCGATTTGGTTCGATTGGTTCGATCGTCAATTCCGTTCGATTGAGATCGTCTGGACAATACCAGACGATCTGTATTGTCGACATCCCTCCTCTAAATTCGACGTACCCTCTAGCTCTACCCAAAGCTGAAAAATTAAAAAAAGGTTGAAATTATTTTATTTGCTTAGTGGTAAGAGAGGATAAATCTTTTTTCAATCACCAATTCTGACTTTCATATTATTCCTATCTCTAAAGAAGGGTGAAGGGTGTCGAAGGGATACCGTGAGATTGGTTAACTTGGTGGCAACTTGCAATGACCCTGCCCTGGACACCGCTGTACATTGTACGGTGTTGTCCGGTGGGCGTTTTTAATGTACGGTGGGAAGAGAACCAGGTATGCAGCTGATTTTCCGTCTTCCCTTCATGCCTCTTTACTTCGTAGGTCGGGCCGGGGACAAATCTTGAAAGAGGGTAGGCGGAAGCGGAAGTGTTATAGTTCTATGGCATTATATATGAGTTAAAGATGGCTACATCAGACGAGAACGATGGGAATAAATCTTTGAGGAATAGCTCCCACCATACATTGTACGGTGTAGCCGCCGTACCTTGTAGTACGGTGGTCAAAATAAGGTTGACTTGTTTCCACCGTACGCCCAACCGGACAACACCGTACAATATGTATGGCGGTGTGGCAGTGTTCAGGGTTGTAACTTGCATCAGTGGAGGCTAACATGCATAGCCCTCAAATGAATGACCTGGCTGGTCATTGAAATACAAAGTTAAATCAAAACAAAAATGGTAGAGCAGAGCTGCGAGCGGAGCTGTGTAGTTCATTAGTTTTGAAATTATGCTGCTTTGATTGGTCAGACATTTGATGGCCATGCAAGTCTCCCTCCACTGATGCAAGTTACCTGACTTCACGGTATGTTAGGTATGGTCATCCTGCAGCATGGCATCCTGTTTTATGCAGGACTTCTGAGATAACAGTGTAAATATGTATATATTACGACTGTAGAATTATCCTGTTTAAATATTCGTAAATAATAATAATAATAATAATGGCATTTCCAGAAATAAAATATGCCAACCTCCCTAGGGTTGTGGGCTGTCAGGGATGCCGCCCGACTTTTTGACCCTTGGACCTTTACCGGGACTAAAAAGGAGAAAGCAAAGGAAAATGTTATGAAATTTACGACTCTTCTATCTGGGGATAAAAAGTTGAAAATTTCTTATTTCTCCAACCCTTAGTGGGACGGAAATTTGATTTTCTGATTTTTTTAATAGACATTTTTTTTCTCCAAACGATCGCCAAGGAAAGAAAAATAGTTTCCATCAGCGATTCCGACCTTCCTATAATTCCTTTCCCTAAAGAAGGGTGTCGAAATTAGAAGAGGGATGTCAACATTAGACCAACTTACGGTATAGCAGTACTTTGGACATCCAAAGACACCTGGAAATCTTAATCCTGACCTGAGAAATTTCGGAAAATGCAGGATTTCCCTAATTATTTGGTCATATCTGCATAGCTGTCAACTTCGCCTCACTAAAATGTGAGGAGAGCTCTAAGTCGGAAAAATTTTTCCAAATTGGAAAATCGGAAAATCGGGGAATTTTCCCACGAAATCCGATTTTCTTATTTTTTAGAGAATTCGGGGAAATCGGGATATTATCCATGTATCCATCCCAATTTTCCAAAATCATTCCATTTTTTCAAAATCTTAATTTTTGAAAATGCGGGAGATTTCCGCGGGAGAAAATGGGCCATTTCCAGAATTTGTCTATAACAGGGACGGACCACACAGGATTTCCGAGGGCAAAAGTTTTCACCCAAATACAAAATTTCCAATACGAGAGAAGAAAGTGTATGAATTTCCAAGGCAATTGAATCAAAAACGACAAAAAGAGAGGAATTTTCGACACATTTTGCGAAAGTATATACCTGGATTTTGATCGGAATTGCCAAACACCGCTGGAAAAAATAATTATTTCGGAGGCAAGAGAAAATTTAAGAATGAATGTTGTCTGACTGGGGTAATGAAAATTTTCTGGAATGGCCCAATGTTTAGCATGTAGGAGTCCCCCGTCCAATGTGGGAGAGCTGTCAGCTATGAATCTTTATTGGAAAATCCTCAAAATTTGCTCTATTTTCTTGAAAAATGTGTGCAAAAACTGGCAAAAAAGTGATGTACCTCAATTACGATAAAAAATAACTACTGCAATTGAGGGAATTCCTTGACTGAAAAATATTAGACCAACTTTCATTTTCTCTTTTATATTCATGTCTCTTTTCTCTCCAAAGAATTTTAAATTTTTCTGAGCATGATTAATTTTCTGTCCTTTCTCCACCCAAA